>NW_024058589.1:0-51653 GCF_016432855.1 Salvelinus namaycush
TTAATGATTGCTTTGCAATGCTTGCAGTTAGCCACTGATTCCTTGACAAACCACTCATTGTTGAATTTGCAATTTCCAACTTGTTGGGTAATGTTTATGTCCAACGGCCGATGAGCACCGATACTTTATCTATAATTTCTCATTATTTCTCTTCATATGACAAAGATTAAAAAGGATTTGCCAGTAGATTGTCGACTTGATTCATGATGATGACTGCTAGCTCAGATTTTGAAAGTATGATGTTGACATGATCAGTCCAATCAAAGCGACTGTAGATATAACATGATTTGACGTTATTTTCTCTGTGGACAATGACCTTGAGCCTTCTTGGATGGGCACTTCTAATGTAACTCTATGGCAGCACCCAAGGGGCTTGAATTTTCAAGTTCTACCCTTAGACTTGGCAGTGATGTATTGTCCCCATGAATGACAGAACACTGAGCCAATCCCGGCACAACGCTCCTTATTTTCTGCTGGCTTGCCCCACCTCCACAGAAAGCACTGAGCTAGGCTGAAAGACCTGCATTTTGGAGCTGCCTTACTCAAGAAAACACAAAAGAGACCATGTCTGTATGCGGCTTTAATAACAACTCAATTACAGGGACAGAGAGAACTCCTGACTGTAGTCATACAAAAACACTCCAGGCACTCAAGCCCATAAGAACCATTCATACTGTCAGATCTAATATGAAGAACTGAATACAAACCATAAGAACCATTCATACTGTCAGATCTAATATGAAGAACTGAATACAACCACAAGAACCATTCATACTGTCAGATCTAATATGAAGAACTGAAAACTAAAGAGAAGAAGAGGTTGACCAGTACATATTCATGTAACTTTATTTTTCATTGGTAGATCAATAAAGTTTTGCTTCAATGCAGTTATCCAAACACATTCATGATCAGTAACTAAAATAACTCATCTAGTTTTAAAGACAATTATTAAGCACATGTATTCATTTCATAAGCTGTGTATCATTAAATAAAGTTGTAAAAAAATCCCCCCCAAACTAATGGTGAAAAGTGATCATCACACCATCTCTATCTGATACATGTTAGGGGCGGAAGGTAGCCTAGTGGTTAGAGCGTTGGGCCAGTAACCAAAAGGTTGCTAGATCAAATCCCCGATCTGACAAGGTAAAAATCTGAACCCACTGTTCCTTGGCCACCATTGTAAATAAGAATTGGTTCTTAACTGACTTGCCTAGTTAAACAAAGGTTCAATAAAAAAAATTAAAAAGGGTATACTAGCTCCTTCCCACAGAATACTGCAGAGGGACAACCTGGTCTCAGAGCAAAACGTTTTATATTATACAAAAAACATCAGTGCCACTTCATTTAGTATGTTTGGACTATCACAGTAAATAAACTAAAATATAAACTAAACATGTTTAAAGTGTTGGTTTCATGAGCTGAAATAAAAAAATCCAGCAATGTTCCATATGCACAAAAAGCTAATGTCTCTCAAATCTTGTGCACAACTTTGTTTATATCCCTGTTAATGAGCATTTCAGCCTTTGTCAAGATAATCCATCCACCTGACAGGTGTGGCATATCAAGATGCTGATAAAACAGCATTATCATTACACAGGTGCACCTTGTGCTGGGGACAATAAAAGGCCACACAACACAATGTCACATTTGTCTCAAGTTTAGGGAATGTGCAATTGTCATGATGAATCCAGGAATGTCCACCAGAGCTGTTGCCAGAGAACTCAATATTTATATCTCTACCATAAGACACCTCTAAAGTCCTTTTAGAGAATTTGGCAGTACATCCAACAGGTCTCACAACTGCAGATCACATGTAACCACGGCAGCCCAGGACCTCTTCACCTGCAGGATTGTCTGGGAGGGGGCTGAGTAGTATTTCTGTCTGTAATAAAGACCTTTTCTGGGGAAAAACTCATGCTGAGTGGCTGGGCCTGGCTCCCAAGTGGGCCTATGCCCTCCAAAGTCCCACCCAAGCCTGAGCCCCTGCCCAGTCATGTGAAATCCATAGATTAGGGCCTCATTTATTTCAATTGACTGATATCCTTATACGAACTGTAAATCTTTGAAAATGTTGCGTTTAGATTGTTGTTCAGTATAATACGACTTGTAGGACATATCAGATGTTAAGAATTACAATTCATATGTTATGTTACGCATTGCTATTCATACAATATGTTACGAACTTGTAATATGTATGATATGTTACGAATTCCAATTTGTTGTTGCTAACGTTAGCTAGGTTAGGGGTGAGGGGTTTAAGGTAGAGTTAAATGGGTTTAGGGGAAAGGTTAGCTAACATGCTAAGTAGTTGCATGCTAAGCTAACATGCTAACATAGCTAAAAATTAGTAAGAAGTTGCAAAGTTGCTAATTAGCTAAATTGCTAAAGTCCTCCTTGATGAGATTCAAACACGCAGCCTTTGGCTAGACGTCTATAGTCTATACATTGGTGTGTTAAGTTGCTATGGTGAGAGAAACTCACCAAAAAGTCAGAGCAGACTCACCCAAAAGTCTCTCATGCCTGTGTTCTCTGATTAACTTTTTTTCTCCCCTGTGTGTGTTCTCTTATGACCTTTTAGCTGAGTTAATGTTTTGAAGCATTTTACACAGTCAGAGCAGAAGTAAGGCTTCTCTCCTGTGTGTATACGTTCATGTCTTTTTAAGTGGGAAAGTTGAGAGAAACTAGTTCCACAGTCAGAGCAGAAGTAAGGCTTCTCTCCTGTGTGTGTTCTCTGGTGAAGTTTAGCTCAGTTGCTGTTTTAAAACATTTTCCACAGTCAGAGCAGGAGTATGCCTTCTCCCCTGTATGTATACGTTCATGTGATTTTAAGTTGGAAAGTTGAGAGAAACTAGTTCCACAGTCAGGGCAGAAGAAAGGCTTCTCTCCTGTGTGTGTTCTCTGATGAACTTTTAGGTCATTTGCTGTTTTGAAGCATTTTCCACAGTCAGAGCAGGAGTAAGGCTTCTCTCCTGTGTGTGTTCTCTGATGAACTTTTAGCTCATTTGCTGTTTTATAACATTTTCCACAGTCAGAGCAGGAGTAAGGCTTCTCTCCTGTGTGTATACGTTGGTGTGTTTTTAAGGTGCCCAGATGATAGAAACTCGCCCCACAGTCAGAGCAGACGTAAGGCTTCTCTCCTGTATGTATACGTTCATGTGATTTTAAGTAGGAAAGTCGAGAGAAACTAGTTCCACAGTCAGGGCAGAAGAAAGGCTTCTCTCCTGTGTGTGTTCTCTGATGAACTTTTAGCTGAGTTGATGTTTTGAAGCATTTTACACAGTCAGAGCAGAAGTAAGGCTTCTCTCCTGTGTGTATACGTTCATGTATTTTTAAGTGGGAAAGTTGAGAGAAACTAGTTCCACAGTCAGAGCAGAAGTAAGGCTTCTCTCCTGTGTGTGTTCTCTGGTGAAGTTTTAGCTCAATTGCTGTTTTAAAACATTTTCCACAGTCAGAGCAGGAGTATGCCTTCTCCCCTGTATGTATACGTTCATGTGATTTTAAGTAGGAAAGTTGAGAGAAACTAGTTCCACAGTCAGGGCAGAAGAAAGGCTTCTCTCCTGTGTGTGTTCTCTGATGAACTTTTAGCTCATTTGATGTTTTAAAACATTTTCCACATTCAGAGCAGAAGTAAGGCTTCTCTCCTGTATGTATACGTTCATGTGATTTTAAGTTGGAAAGTTTAGAGAACCTAGTTCCACAGTCAGGGCAGGAATAAGGCTTCTCTCCTGTGTGTGTTCTCTGGTGAACTTTTAGATCAGTTGACGTTGTGAAGCATTTTCCACAGTCAGAGCAGGAGTAAGGCTTCTCTCCTGTGTGTGTTCTCTGATGAACTTTTAGCTGAGTTGATGTTTTGAAGCATTTTACACAGTCAGAGCAGAAGTAAGGCTTCTCTCCTGTGTGTATACGTTCATGTGATTTTAAGTTGGAAAGTTTAGAGAACCTAGTTCCACAGTCAGGGCAAGAATAAGGCTTCTCTCCTGTGTGTGTTCTCTGATGAACTTTTAGCTGAGTTGATGTTTTGAAATATTTTACACAGTCAGAGCAGGAGTATGGCTTCTCCCCTGTATGTATACGTTCATGTGATTTTAAGTGGGCAAGTTGAGAGAAACTAGTTCCACAGTCAGGGCAGGAGTAAGGCTTCTCTCCTGTGTGTATTTTTAGGTGTATTTTTAGCTTTGATAGAAATGGGAAAATCTCTTCACAATGTGGGCAGTGATGAGACCTCTTAGCTCTCTGATCTTCCTGCTGTTGCACTCTGGATGTAGAGAATGTCTCAACATGGTATCCTGTGTAAACATCAGAAGAACCAGTCAGTTGGTGTGATATACATGTCAATCAAATGTATTTTATGAAGCCCTTTTTACATCAGTAGTTTTCACAAAGTGCTGAACAGAAACCCAGCCTAAAATCCCCAAAGAGCAAGCAATGCAGATGTAGAAGCACAGTGGCCAGAAAAAACTCGCTAGAAAGCAGGAACCTAGGAAGAAACCTAGAGAGGAACCAGGCTCAGAGCGGTGACCATTCCTCTTCTGGCCATCCCGGGTGACAGGTAGCCTAGTGGTTAGAGCAACCGAAAGGTTGCAAGATCGAATACCCGATTAGACAATGTAAAAATCTGTCGTTCTGCCCCTGAACAAGGCAGTTAACCCACTGTTCCTAGGCCGTCATTGAAAATAAGAATTTGTTCTTAAACTGACTTGCCTAGTTAACCTGTTTGGGCGCATGTCCAAACGCTAGCGGGACACCTATGACAACATCCGGTGAAATTGCAGAGCGCGAAATTCAAAATACAAAAATCGTAATATTAAACATTCATGAAAATACAAGTGTCTTACATCATTTAAAAGCTTCTTGTTAATCCAACTGCGTTGTCAGATTTCAAAAAGGCTTTACGGAGAAAGCATACCATGCGATTATCTGAGGACAGCGACCCACGTCAAAATACTTTTTAAACCAGCACAGGCATCACAAAATCACAGACAGCAATTAAATAAATCACTTACCTATGAAGATCTTCCTCTGTTTGCAATCCCAAGGGTCCAAGCTACACAACGAATGGTACTTTGTTCGATAAAGTCCTTCATTATATCCCAAAAATGTCAGTTTAGATGGCGCGTTTGATTCAGTAATTCACTCATTCAACATACAAACGAATCCAAAAAGTTACCGGTAAAGTTCATCCAAACGATGTTTCTAATTAATCCTCAGGTATTCTAATATCTAAATAAACAATAATATTTAAGACGGAGAATAGTGTGTTCAATAGCGAAAATAAATAACGAAGAACGCACTGTCGTTGATGCGCGCAACATGACTACTTTTCTAATGGGGGACACCTTGGAAAAACTACAAATACCTGAAACCCATTCTAAAGACTGTTGACATCTAGTGGAAGCCATAGGAACTGCAATCTGGGTCCTATCTATTTGTATATCCCATTGGCAAGCATTGAAAAAACCTGTGACCTCAAAAAATTTAAATTCTGGATGGATTTTCTTCGATGTTTTCGCCTGACATATCAGTTCTGTTATACTCACAGACATTATTTTAACAGTTTTAGAAACTTCAGAGTGTTTTCTATCCAATGCTATCAAGTATATGCATATCCTAGCCTCTGGGCAGTTTACAGGCAGATCATTTTGGGCACGTCAGTCATCTGAAATTCAGGACAATAACCAGTATGCTAAGGAAGTTAAATAAAGGTTAAAAAATAAAAAATAAATCAAATACACTACCATTAGTGGTGAAATAAATGAATGAATTCAAAAGATTGGGGTCACTTACAAATGTCCTTGTTTTTGAAAGAAAAGCAATTTTTTTGTCCATTCAAATAATGTCAAATTGATCAGAAATACAGTGTAGACATTGTTAATGTTGTAAATGACTATTGTAGCTGGAAACGGCTGAAGATAGTAATTTACAACATTAACAATGTCTACACTGTATTAATGATCAATTTGATGTTATTTTAATGGAGAAAAAAAAGTAATTTTCTTTCAAAAACAAGGACATTTCTAAGTGACCCAAAATATTATATGGCATCACAATACCCCATAATGACATCGCAATACCCCATAATGACAAGGGCAAAAACAGGTTTCTAGAAATAACTGAAATATTACATTTACGTAAGTATTCAGACCCTTTACACAATAGTTAGTTGAAGCACCTTTGAGTCTTGTTGGGTATGGAGCTGCAAGCTTGAAACACTTGTATTTGGGAAGTTTCTCCCATTCTTCTCTGCAGATCCTCTCAAGCTCTGCCAGGTTGGATGGGGAGCGTCTCTGAAAAGCTATTTTCAGGTCTCTCCAGAGATGTTTGATCGGGTTCAAGTCCGGGCTCGGGCTGGGCCACTCAATGACATTCAGAGACTTGTACCGAAGCCACTCCCACGTTGTCTTGGCTGTGTGCTTAGGGTCATTGTCCTGTTGGAAGGTGAACCTTCACCCCAGTCTGAGGTCCGGAGCTCTCTCAAGTAGGTTTTCATCAAGGATCTTTCTATACTTTGCTACGTTCATCTGTCCCTTGATCCTGACAAGTCACCCAGTCCCTGCTGCTGAAAAACATCCCCACAGCATGACGCTGTCACCACCATGCTTCACCGTAGGGATGGTGCCAGGTTTGCTCCAGACATGACGCTTGGCATTCAGGCCAAAGAGTTCAATCTTGGTTTCATCAGACCAGAGAATCTTGTTTCTCATGGTCAGAGTCCTTTAGGTGCCTTTTGGCAAACTCCAAGCGGACTGTCATGTGCCTTTTACTGAGGAGTGGCTTCCGTCTGGGCACTCTACAATAAAGGCATGATGAGTGGAGTGCTGCAGAGATAGTTGTCCTTCTGGAAGATTCTTTCATCTCCATAAAGGAACTCTGGAGCTCTGTCAGAGTGACCATCGGGTTCTTGGCCACCTCCCTGACCAAGGCCCTTCTCCCCCGATTGCTCAGTTTGGCTGGGCGGCCAGCTCTTCCATTGAAGAATTATGGAGGCCTCTGTGTTCTTGGGGACGTTTAATGCTGCAGAAATGTTTTGGTACCGGTCCCCAGTTCTGTGCCGACACAATCCTGTCACGGAGCTCTACGGACAAATCCTTCCACCTCATGACTTGGTTTTTACTCTGACATGAACTGTCAACTGTGGGACCTTACATAGACAGGTGTGTGCCTGTCCAAATCATATCCAATCAATTGATTTTACCACAGGTGGACTCCAATCAAGTTGTAGAAACATCTCAAGGATTATCTCACAGCAAAGGGTCTGAAAACGTACGTAAATAAGCAATTCTTATATATTTTTTTTTACATTTGCAAGAATTTCTAAAAACCTGTTTTGGCTTTGTCATTATGGGGTATTGTGTGTAGATTGACGAGGAAAAACATGTAATCAATTTTAAAATAAGGCTGTAACGTACCAAAATGGGAAAAATGGGAAGGGGTCTGACAGTGCCCACGGAAAGTATTCAGAACCCTTGACTTTTTCCACATTTTGTTTTTTTACAGCCTTATTCTAAAATTAAATAAAAAAATATCTTCAGCAATCTACACACAATACCCCATAATGACAAAGCGAAAACAAGTTTAGAAATTTTTGCAAATTTATTTATAAAAAAAAACAAGAGACTCAAAATTGAGTTCAGATGCATCCTGTTTCCATTGATCATCCTTGAGATGTTTCTACAACTTGATGTATAAAATATTAAATATACACTACTGTTCAAAAGTTTGGGGTCAATTAGAAATATCCTTGTTTTGAAAGAAAATCACATTGTTTGTCCATTAAAATAACATCAAATTGATCTGAAATACAGTGTGGACATTGCTATTGTTGTAAATGACTATTGTAGCTGGAAACGGCAGATATTTTATGGAATATCTAAATAGGCGTACAGAGGCCCATTATCAGCAACCATCACTCCTGCGATCCAATGGCATGTTGTGTTAGCTAATCCAAGTTTATCATTTTAAAAGGCTAATTGATCATTAGAAAACCCTTTTGCAATTATGTTAGTACAGCTGAAAACTGTGGTGCTCATTAAAGAAGCAATAAAACTGGCCTTTGCAACTCTGCCAAGGCGGCCAGCATCCCGGAGTCGCCTCTTCACTGTTGACGTTGAGACTGGTGTTAAGTGACCCCAAACTTCTGAATTGAGCTCAGGTGCATCCTGTTTCCATTGATCATCCTTGAGATGTTTCTACAACTTGATATATAAAATATTAAATATATATGTATGAGATATAAATCATCAGGATGTAGTAGTCTACTGGTTATGTTCAACACTTCTCCAATCGTTGTTGAGATCTGATATTCTGTGCAGGCCAAATCGAGACGTAGGCCTCTATCATATTTCTCAAATCCTTTTCAGGCTAAATTCCAGTCGATCACGGAGAGGACAGTTATGCCTAACTACACTGGAAAAAAAATTAAAACGCAATATGTAAAGTGTTGGTCCCATGTTTCATGAGCTGAAATAAACAAAATCTCAAAAATGTTCCTACACACAAAAAGCTTATTTCTCAATTGGCATGCTGACTGCAGGAATGTCAACCAGAGATGTTTACAGGGAATTGAATGTTAACTTCTGTAGGATAGGGGGCAGCATTCGGAATTTTGGATGAAAAGCGTGCCCAAATTAAACTGCCTGCTACTCAGGCCCAGAAGCTAAGATATGCATATCATTAATAGATTTGGATAGAAAACACTCTGAAGTTTCTAAAACTGTTTGAATCATGTCTGTGAGTATAACAGAACTTATTTGGCAAACAAAACTCCAAAGACAAACCATTCAGAATTTTAATTTTTGAGGTCACTCTCTTTTTAATGATTTTCATTGGGAATCCAGATTTCTAAGCGACTTTCTTGCAGTTCCTATCGCTTCCACTGGATGTCAACAGTCTTTAGAAATTGGTTGAGGTTTTACCTTTGAGAAATGAAGAAGTAGCACTGTTCAGAATGAGGCTAGAGGGAAGTGTAATCTTTGTTAGAGGAGCTTAACCTGAAAGCTCGCTACACATTGTTTTCCTCCAGTTATGAACACAGTATATCCCGTCTTAAATTGTATCGATTATTTACGTAAAAAAATACCTAAAGTTGTATTAGGAAAATAGTTTGAAATGTTTGGACAAAGCTTACAGGTAACTTTTGTAGTCATGTTGCGCGAGTTGGAACCGGTGTTTTTCTGGATCAAACGCGACAATAAATGGACATTTTGGATATATATCGACGGAATTAATCGAACAAAAGGACCATTTGTGATGTTTATGGGACATATTGGAGTGCCAACAGAAGACGCTCGTCAAAGGTAAGGCATGAATTATATCTTTATTTCTGCGTTTTGTGTCGCGCCTGAAGGGCTGAAATATGATGGTCTGTGTTTGTTTGCTGGGGTGCTATCCTCATATAATAGCATCGTTTGCTTTCGCCGTGAAGCCTTTTTGAAATCTGACACGTTGGCTGGATTCACAACAAGTGTAGCTTTAATTTGGTGTATTGCATGTGTGATTTATTTGAATTTGGCGCTCTGCATTTTCACTAGATGTTGGCCAGTTGGGACGCTAGCGTCCCACATATCCTAGAGAGGTTAATTCCTCGACCATAAGCTGCCTCCAACGTCGTATTAGAGTATTTGGCAGTACGTCCAACCGGCCTCACAATCGTAGACCACGTGTAATAACGTCAGCCCAGGACCTGAGGTGGGTCTGGCTGCCAAGTGGGTGGGCCTATGCCTTCCAAGGCCCACCCATGGCTGCACCCCTGCCCAGTCATGTGAAACCTACAGGTTAGGGCCTAATTCATTTCAATATATATATATATATTTTTATTACATTTAACATTTATTTAACTAGGCAAGTCAGTTAAGAACAATTCTTACTAACAATGACGGCCTTCCGGGTAACAGTGGGTTAACTGCATTGTTCAGGGGCAGAAAGACAGATTTTTACCTTGTCAGCTCAGGGATTCGATCCAGCAACCTTTCGGTTACTGGCCCAACGCTCTAACAACTAGGCTACCTGCCGCCCCTTATATGAACTGTAACTCAGAAAAATCGTTGAAATTGTTGCATGTTGTGTTAATATTTATGTACAATAAACATACAAGAAGCTGGTGAATAGCTACAAAAGTAAGAATATAGCCCTATTAGACTGAAAGATGATGGAATTTCATCAAACTTATGAGCTCCCGAGTGGCGCAGCGGTCTAAGGCACTGCATCTCAGTGCTAGAGGCGTCACTACAGACACCCTGGTTAGATTCCAGGCTGTATCACAACTGGCCGTGATTGGGAGTCCCATAGGGCGGCACACAGTTGGCCAAGTGTCGTCCGGGTTTGGCCGGTGTAGGCCGTCATTGTAAATAATAATTTGTTCTTAACTGACTTGCCTAGTTAAATAAAGGTTAATAATAATCATTGTGAGGCTCTCCATGAGCATTAGCTCATCACAACACCTCATTTCTTTAGAAATAGATTTTAGAATGGTTTGCTGAATCGTCCCAAACTCAACCATTAGGCAGAATGTGCTTTGATTAAAACAAAATACAGGAAGTCTATATAATTTAACACATCTGCTCTAATTTGCTAACCAAACAGTAATTCAAGAAGATTTAAATGCATATTCCCATGAAATTGATTGAGATCGAACGATTGGCATGCAGAAACAGCTTGGTCATTTCACTGGTAAAACGCAAAGAATTATAATTCAATATTGACAGTGATGATGTCATGGCCTATTTTGAAATGAGGTATGCCTAACTTGGTGATTGAGGGTATTAAACATTTTCAACGTTCTTGAGACAATGTGTGGGAAAAGGCAGGCGTAAAAGTTTTAAAATGTTTTGCTTCGCTGTGAAGTCTTGAGGTTTTCAGGGATGTGTGATGTCAGAATTACAGAATTCAACCTAGCAATAGACTGGTCATAACTTATGGAGGTCTAATTTATGAAGATAACTTATAGAGAGAACCTGCTCTTACCATGACTAACAGTTGTTCTAATCTTCTCCTCCTCTTCTTCTTCATCTTTAATGTTGACATTCAGCTCCAGTGTTTGACTGCAGTCCTCCAGCTTCACTGATGCCATCTCTAGATCCTGCAGTGCAAACTGGGCTCCACTGTCACAATCAGGACCCAGTGACTGTAGGTTTCTACTCAGTGTGGAAGGAGAGTGGCAGGCTGGGTTTGTTGATGTTGATGTTACCGGCCTCAGACTTAATCTGAGTCGGCCTGTAGTAATAAAGGCAAATGGACACAAAAGTTATTTTCTTGACAGTTCTGACACTTTATTCTGTAAAAATAGTTTCTCTTTTTTCTTGTTCAATTATCTAATTTCAGTAGATCTGGTAGCTCAACATTGATAAAACATTCATTCACAGACACAAAGTACACATTTTAAATTGCACAACATAAGTGCATTTAATCTATAGTAGATTTCCTAAATTCACATAAATGCATAAATGACTCAAAAACCATTTAGTACAAGATTTCAGTATGTTGTAGGCAGTACTATGTAAACATTTTATGAATAACCTTGTCTTCACTGTATTATTTCACTCACAAAAACCAATTGTATTTCCCATTCACACCATAGTAAGAATTATCAGGGATCGTACAGTGGCAAGTCAAATTCAAGGACTTTCAAGTACTTTTTCAAGCACTAATATTTATTTACTTGAAGCCCCGTGTGAAAACCCTGAATTATAGATAAATATAGAAACAACTGAATGTGTCTGAATATTAGTACACATGTAAAGGACTGATAATCATTACATTCAGCTTCAAAACTGTAGAGCAACTGAAATGTTCTCTCTCTGATGAGACTACCTGCACTGAAGTCCGTTGATGCAGACCGCCTATGGTATCATGCAAGATTTCTGAACAGCCCTCGAAACCATGTCAGGACTAGTAGAAAGACCAGTTCTGACAGTAGGTCCTCTTACGACGGGACCAGCCATGGAAGCTCCATCAGTCTGACAGTAGGTCCTCTTACTACGGGACCAGCCATGGAAGCTCCATCAGTGTGACAGTAGGTCCTCTTACTACAGGACCAGCCACTTGGCACATCTTTTCACTCAACAGCTACATGTCCCATTCTTTGGCATTTAAAAACACTGTGATGATTCTCCGTTGCTGCTCCAGTTTCAACTGTTCTGCCTGCGGCTATGGAAGCCTGACCTGTTCACCAGACGTGCTGTTTTCAACTCTCTAGAGACAGCAGGAGCGGTAGAGATACTCTGAATGATCGGCTATGAAAAGCCAACTGACATTTACTCCTGAGGTGCTGACCTGTTGCACCCTCGACAACCAGTGATTATTATTTGACACTGCTTGTCATCTATGAACATTTGAACATCTTGGCCATGTTCTGTTATAAATCTCCAGCCAGAAGAGGTCTGGCCACCCCTCATAGCCTGGTTCCTCTCAAGGTTTCTTCCTAGGTTCTGGCCTTTCTAGAGAGGTTTTCCTAGCCATTGTGCTTCTACACCTTGCTGTTTGGGGTTTTAGGCTGGTTTTCTGTACAGCACTTTGTGACATCAGCTGATGTAAGAAGGGCTTTATAAATACATTTGATTGGTTGATTGATGAGGCTGGGTCAAAATCTCTGACATTGAAGCTAAGGAATCCTATTCTGTACTTTTCCAGACAAAACCTTCTCAAACCTCAACAGTACTGATAAGCTTTCACTTCTTTAACCATCTCTTTCCTACTGATCAACCTTTAGGCTTCAACCACTCTGTCTCCTTCACATTTTCTTTAACAATATCATCCATGGACATAGATATTGGGACCTCAGAGATTACTCCCTTCAATTTAGCATAAGCTCCAGGGTCATGGCTTCTGAGCTTCGTCCCTTTATGATTTTCCAATTTAATAATTTTCCCTTGCTGAACCTGACTAGTGTGAGGTTCTGAGTTATGCACTACAACCCAATACTATATCACATGTGATTGAATATTAGCAACTGTTGGCCTGGGCGCCTGGGTGTCTGTTGGAAGTAACAGGTAGCCCCAGATAAACCTGACTAGCACAAGATATTAACAATCTACCATTTTCAATTTCACCTTTACTTAACCAGGTAGGCTAGTTCAGAACAAGTTCTCATTTACACGGATGCGGCCCAGTTTAACTTCACCTCTCTTTTTATGGCCTTGGTTAATCAGATAGGGTGTAAATGAGGCCCTGTGGTCTCCTCAAACACCATCCCAATTTTCCACTGTGACACATTACTACTCTGTTCTTCCTGTCTTTCCACTACAGACCATTCACATTCTAGGCCCTCATCCTCCCTCTCCATATCAGAAATGTCCCCCACATTGATCGCATTCCAGCACAGCTGTTGCTTCTCAAACTCTCTCCATTTCCATTGTTTCAGGGGTGTCAAACTCATTCCATTGAGGGCCGAGTCTCCGCTGGTTAATTTTTTAATCTCCATTTTAATTATAACCTAGACAATCAGATGAGGGGAGTTCCTTTATAATTAGTGACCTTAATTAATCAAGTACAAGGGTGGAGCGAAAACCCGCAGACACTTGGTCCTCCATGGAATGAGTTTGATACGTGATCCGATTCATCCGCATTAATCGACGCCATTCCAGGCAGTTGGCCTCACTCTCCAAATGGTGAAGGATATCTTCAGTTAGCTTCTCTCTATTTTGACACTCCATCACACAGCCTCATGTCGCCATTTCATCACGAGCAAACTCCTAGAAAGATGACCGAAACCGTTGAAACCACCATTTGACTAGCCTTGTCCGAACCCTCCTGATCTCGCGAACTTACATTAACGAAACAGTGTATGTAAACTCGCGAGATCAGGACGGTTCGGACGAGGCTCTTTACCAGCTCATAAACAACATTTTACACAAAACCAAGAACATGTAAAAACGAACTCAAATAAGTGGAATCTTTATGAAATGACTGACGAAATTATGTTCATACACACAGACAAACCCGAAGTCTACCTAAGTGACTTGTAAAATCGTTTTAAATCACGTTCTTCACTCACTCGGTTAGACCCCAAAATAACACATACAATTAAAACCTTTACCAAACGTGAAAATACCTTGACGGATTTGTTACCTAGCATGTTATATATTCTTTCGACATTAGAAAGTTTAAACATGCTATTACATACCTACAATAATACAGTTGAAACGGACACAACCACTATCGACATAACACAGTTCTGTCGTTTTCTACCCGGAACTTCCCGTTCCCCTCTACGACAATGCAACAGCATCATCTTCTTCTCTGGTATACTGACATTTACAGAAATATAACGTGTCTGCCTCCACCTACTGTACGGTTAGTAAACTGTAGGAAAAGATACACCTCCAATGAGGAAAAGGGAAGGGGGAACAACATCCAAACAAAATACAAAAATAGATAAATAAAAACTTCCCACTCCTTCAGTCACAGTCCTATTCAATTCACATCCCTACACATTCTCATGGGTCTCGTAGGGATGAACATCTTAAGTCACAGTCCTATTCAAACTACAGTGTATGATATATCCTGTTTGGGGTGCAGCCCGACACCGGTACACTTATGACAACATCCAGCTCAAGTGCAGGGCGCGAAATTCAAAAGCTATTTTTTTAAAATATTTAACTTTCACACATTAACAAGTCCAATACAGCATATGAAAGGTAGACATCTTGTGAATCAAGCCAACATGTCCGATTTTTAAAATGTTTTACAGGGAAGACAAAATATGTAAATCTATTAGCTAACCACGTCAGCAAAAGACAGCACTTTTCTAACTCCATCAGTTTTTTACTCCGTCACTAGCTATCACTAATTCGACCAAATAAAGATATATATAGCCACTAACCAAGAAACAACTTCATAAGATGACAGTCTGATAACATATTTATTGTATAGCATATGTTTTTTTTGAAAAATGTGCATATTTATGGTATAAATCATAAATTACATTTCAGCTACAATCAGAAATTGCACCGAAAGCAGCCATAACATTTACAGACACCAACGTCAAATAACTAATTACTCATCATAAAACATATCTGAGAAATACATACTGTGCAGCAATTGAAAGACAGGATTCTTGTGATTCCAGACAATATTTCCGATTTATTAAATGTTTTACAGCGAAAACAAAATGTATCGCTATGTTAGCATAGCCACAATAGCCAGACACACTTGGGCGCTCGCGACCAGTTGACATGCACGACAGATATATGAAATAACATTATAAATTGGGTCTTACTTTGGCTGATCTTTCATCAGAATGTTGATCAGGGTGTCCTTTGTCCAGATGAGTCGTTGTTTGGAGTCAGAATGGCAACTTTCCCTTCTCACTTAGCATTGGCACTGGTCGACTGGCACGGATTTGTCCAACGTAAAAAAAGTCAGAGAACGGAACACGGCAAAACTCCCGAAAAAAATTCAAATAATCTGATTAAACTATATTGAAAAAACATACATTACGATGATATGGTCTCATTTATCAAATAAAAACCCAGCCGGAGATTGTTCCCGTGCAAAACAGAACGCAATATCACTCCCAAGTCGCGCGCTTCAGACTTCCGGAAGTGGTCGGTCACGTCAAAGAAATAGCTCTTATTCAACCTCTGAACAAGATGAACAGAAAATGTCTTCTCTCACACCCTCTTGACACCCAGAGGAAGGCGTATGGAGTGTAAGTAGGGTCTTACGTATAATGACCATGTATAGGCATAACGTTGAAGCGAGCATAGATTTCTGACATTCTACTTCTTGGTCAGGGAAAGTGCTGCCAAATGACTTCTGTACCACTCAGAGAAAAAATTAGAACGGTTTTAGAAACTAGAGATTGTTTTCTATCCAATATTAATAATAATATGCATATTGTAAGAGCAAAAATTGATTAAGAGGCCGTTTGAAAATTGGCACATATTTTCCAGTTTTTCCAATACGCCCCCTGCAGCCATAACAGGTTTTAAATAGGAAAATTGTTCAATTCACACATCCCTACTGCATCTGATCTGGCGGACTCACTAAACACAAATACTTTGTTAGTAAATTATGGGTGTGATCTTAAATTCAATCTGGAGTGGCAGAGTGCGCTTGGGCGTTCGTAAATTCAGAGCGTTGTCAGATTGTCAGTTCGTATCGCTCTCGGAGCGTTCAGAGCCACACTGGACGCTCTGGCGGAGGAGTAGGGTTTTATTTATTACATTATTTATACTTTTACTTTTGATACATAAGTATATTTTAGCAATTACATTTACTTTTTGATACTTATGTATATGTTAAACCAAATACTTTTAGACTTTTACTCAAGTAGTATTTTACTGGGTGGCTTTCACTTTTACCTTGATAGGAAAGGACTCAAGTTATCTTTACTTTTACTCAAGTATGACAATTGGGTATTTTTCCACCAATGCCTGCAATGCTTCCAATGTTAATTCCTGAACTCCCAAAAACCTTTCAGCAGCACGTACAATTAATCTTTACAATCGGTATCCTTCAACTGGTAAACGACGTTATGAATCTCAACAGGCTGCGGGGCATCCACTGCTATAGCTTCCTCAGCACCAATCACTCTTTAAACTATTTCCCGCGCCTCCCAGTAGGAGAACTACTGTACAGTTTCTTGATGTGGATGTTCCCTGATATAAGAAAAATGTATAAATGCCATTGGTCAGTTCCGGTGTTATCAAACTGATGGAATTTAAATTTTTATTGAAGTAGGCACATAGTATACATAACTGGTTAGGATAATTAAAGTGTCAGTTAGGTGAATTAGCTTAGCAGGTTAGGAGACTGAGGTTAAGGTTAGGAAAAGTGTGAGGGTTAGGGATTTGTTTACCATGCAGGTTTGGATAACTAATATGGCGGTTAGGAGACTGAGATTAAGTTTAGGAAAAGGGTTAGGCTTAGCTACAATGCTACATTTGTCAACAAGTGTTGTTCCAACGCAAAAGAAACGGCCACGGACCAATGGGGAGCATCAATTGGTGTAAACTTGATATCATGAAACACCCGATATCAGAAAACGCCCCTAATTGCGGTCTGCAATTACACCCTTCTCGGATCAAGGGGCCAGGCTTCCAGTCTATAAGCATGCTTTCCACTGTGCTCAGAGGGCATTTTCCGTACTGCAGTTCAGCTGAAGCACGGCCCAATTCCCATTGACGGCCCCATAGCGAAGTCAATAAAAAAAAAGACAATTTAGTTATCAAGTTTGTAAATAAAACATCCTTTGAATTATTCAAGTAATTGCCTTAGAGTCTGATTTTTTCCCCATCACTCAGCCAAAGTTATTAACTATTTTAGATTCATGCTGTGAGGTGGGTGAGCTTATGCCACATGCAGATGCTGAAAGGAAAACACACCTCTTTACCTGCGTGTTTATAATGTAGGTTAAGGTGCAGCCTCGTCTCATAGACTAGATGTAACAGAGTAAATATAAATCAGGGACTCTCAAAATAGTGTGAAATGTAACCAGAAAAACTTACCTAAGACAGATGGCTACTTAAGAAATTGAATTTTATTAAGCATGGAGGTGGAAATGCAAATGAATTACTTAAAAAACATACAATGTGATTTTCTGGATTTTTGTTTTAGATTCCGTCTCTCACAGTTTACAAAAATTACAGACCTCTACATGCGATGTAAGTAGAAAAACCTGCAAAATCGGCAGTGTTTCAAATTCTTGTTCTCCCCACTGTAGGTGTTTTAATGTTGGTAATAATAATACAGAGATAACCACTGCTCTATCTAGGTGTTTTAATGTTGGTAATACTAATACAGAGATAACCACTGCTCTATCTAGGTGTTTTAATGTTGGTAATACTAATACAGAGATAACCACTGCTCTATCTAGGTGTTTTAATGTTGGAAATACTAATAGAGACAACCACTGATCTACCTAGGTGTTTTAATGTGGGTAAAACAGAGATAATACTAATAGAGACAACCACTGATCTACCTAGGTGTTTTAATGTTGGTAATACAGAGATAACCATTGAACATGCATTTTCCATTATGTCATTGTGTTGACCACTTCAGAACCTTACATCTGTAGTTTGAAGCATATACAGGGCATTATATAAGAGCCCTTGACTTTTTCCACATTTTGTTACGTTATTACCAGCCTTATTCGAAAATTGATTAAATGCATTTTTTCCCTCGTCAATATAAACACAATACCCCATAATGATAAACCGAAAACAGGTTTTTAGAAATTTTAGCAAATTTATACCTTATTTGGTAAGTATTCAGACCCTTTGCTCTGAGACTCCAAATTGAGCTCAAGTGCATCCTGTTTCCATTGATCATCCTTGAGATGTTTCTACAACATGACTGGAGTCCACATGCGGTAAATTCAAATGATTGGACATGTTTGGAAAAGGAACACACCTGTATATATAAGGTCCCACAGTTGACAGTGCATGTCAGAGCAAAAACCGAGCAATGAGGTCGAAGAAATTGTCCGTCGAGCTTCGAGACAGGTTTGTGGCGAGGCACAGATCTGGAGAAGAGTACCAACACATTTCTCAAATCTCTGTTGGCTGGGTGTAACAGTATAACTTTAGTACGTCCCCTCGCCCCGACCTCGGACGCTAACTAGCTAGTCACCCACGAAGGATCGTTACCCATCGCTCCACAAAAAAGCTCTGCAAGGGGCAACACTACTTCTAGGTTTCAGAGCAAGTGACGTAACTGATTGAAACGCTATTAGCGCGTACCCGCTAACTAGCTAGCCATTTCACATCCGTTACATGGGCTCCCCGCTTGTGACGTCAAACTCCTGCCCCACGTTGGGCGCAAACCTTTTAAAGGCTCCCGAGTGGCGCAGGGGTCTAAGGCACTGCATCTCAGTGCAAGAGGCATCACTACAGTCCCTGGTTCGAATCCAGGCTAAATCACATCCGACCGTGATTGGGAGTGCCATAGGGAAGCGCACAATTGGCCAAGCATCGTCCGGGTTTGGCCGTCATTGTGAATAAGAATTTCTTCTTAACTGTTAAATAAAGATTAAATAAAAAAGTGGGAAGCATGTCAGCAAAGCCACTACACAACACATTACTAAACAATACATTAATTGCACTATAACGGTGAGAAAGGGTGCCCACAAACTGTTACATAAAGCTGACCGAACAGCATAGTCCCAACAACATAGTCCTATCAGCGGGGCCTGGTCTGGCAACGAAACAATTCATTCAGCCTCATTTAAAAAAAAAAAAACATGGCTGACTTGCTTTAAAACCTTTTCTCAATAGGGGGGGGCGCTATTTCCACTTTGTAAAAAATCGTTCCCAAATTAAACTGCCTCGTACTCAATTCTTGCTCGTACAATATGCATATTATTATTACTATTGGATAGAAAACACTCTCTAGTTTCTAAAACCGTTTGAATTATATCTGTGAGTAAAACAGAACTCATTTTGTAGCAAACTTCCTGTCAGGAAGTGAGAAATCTGAAATCGAGGGCTCTGTTCCAGGGTCAGTTTATTAATTTGCATGGAATCTATGGGTCTACATGCACTGCATACGCCTTCCACTAGATGTCAGTAGGCAGTGAGAGTTGGAATGGGGTGTCTAGCTAGATCTGAGGCCGAACAAGAGCTCTTGGAACGGTGGGTCTGGTCTTTTCACCGTTTGGCTTGACGCGAGAGGGACCTGTGCATTGCGTTCTGAAAAGCTTTCGTTTTAGAAGTTAGATATATCCGGCTCTGATTTTATTTGATATATGTGTTAAAAACATCATAAGGTAGTTATTTTAAACCGAGTTATATCAGTTTATATCAGTATATTGCGATTTTCGGTATTTCCTTTGTTATGCGTTATTGTGAGTTGGACACTTCAGTGCCGCATGGCCAGCTTTGTTAGCTAAATCGACAGATGAAGACGACATTCTACAACCGAACAACGATTATTCTGGAAAAAGGACACCATGTACAAGATTCTGATGGAAGCTCATCAAATAGTAGGAACCATTTATGATATTATTTCGTATTTCTGTCGAAAATGTTTAGACTATATTCCGCCCAGATTTCGGGCGCTGTCTCGCTATAACGTAAGCTGTATGTCGTACTAAGGTTATTTAAAAAAATCTAACAGCGGTTGCATTAAGAACTAGTGTATCTTTCATTTGCTGTCCAACCTGTATTTTTTAGTAAAGTATATGATTAGTTATTTGATTAGATGATGTGAGTGTCAGAAATATATCCGGATTATTTTGTGCAGTTTGGCTAGTATTCACATTGTTCAACCACGAATTGTACCGCTAAATATGCACATTTTCGAACAAACCATATATGTATTGTGTAATATGATGTTACAGGACTGTCATCTGATGAAGTTTGAGAAGGTTAGTGAAAGCATTAATATCTTTTGCTGGTTTATTCGCTATCGCTAACGTGCCTTGAATGAATGCGGTTGTGTAGGTAGGCTATTGTAGTAAGCTAATATAATGCTATATTGTGTTTTCGCTGTAAAACACTTAAAAAATCTGAAATATTGGCTGGATTCACAAGATGTTTGTCTTTCATTTGCTGTACACCGTGTATTTTTCATAAATGTTTTATGATGAGTATTTAGGTATTTCACGTTGGTTTCTGTAGTTATTCTAGCTGCTTTGGTGAGACTTGTGATGGTGGCTGCAATGTAAAACTATGATTTATACCTGAAATATGCACATTTTTCGAACAAAACATATGCTATACAATCAATATGTTATCAGACTGTCATCTGATGAAGTTGTTTCTTGGTTAGTGACTATTTATATCTTTATTTGGTCGAATTTGTGATAGCTACCTATGCAGTAAAAAAATGGTGAAAATATGCGGTTGGGTCTTTTGCTATCGTGGTTAGCTAATAGAAATACATATTGTGTTTTCCCTGTAAAACATTTTAAAAATCGTAAATGATGGCTGGATTCACAAGATGTGTATCTTTCATCTGGTGTCTTGGACTTGTGATTTCATGATATTTAGATGCTAGTATTTACTTGTGGCGCTATGCTAGGCTATGCTAGTCAGCTTTTTTACTGATGAGGGTGCTCCCGGATCCGGGATGAGTACCAAGTAGAAGTTAACAAATGTGGTTTCTACTGACAATTGATATGTACAAACTATGGCATAAGGGGACGACAAGCGGATAGGAGGCAAACCGTAATTTCGATTAAGACATTAATGAGCAAGCTAGGACGGACGTAGACAATATAACTATTTGTTCAGCCCTTTTGAAATGCACAGCGACAAAATTCAGAACATGGGCCGTTCTTACAGTGTTCTCCCTGTACGCCAAGTCAGAACCGTAGGATAAATAAAGGGGCATATATGCAGACAATGAAAATTCTTACAATATTAAATTATTACATTTCTCAAAAACAGGTTATAGGCTACATGTGAACCACCAAGTCAGAACAGTAGGCAAAATTAAGAGGTGAAAATAGACCAAATTACAAAGGTGAGGCACATGGGCTACTAACATCTTACTACACAACATACACTTAGCATTACCTTCTTAGCTACAGTATACACATGTAGCCTATACATATTACACACATATTACATCATTTATGCAGCAGCATACAAGACATTTTTGGACTCACCTTGTTGTGCTGTGCTCACTTGAACAGGAAGGTGGCGCGGCAGTCCTTCGTGGGCATATTTTGTCATCAAACTTTGTCATCAAACTCTGGCGTTCTCTGGATTTATGGTGCTTTCAAGACAACTGGCAACTCAAAGAAAAAAAATGGAATCATGATGACGTCAGTGATCTTCAGGTCGTAGCTGTAGAAAGAGGCCCGAGTTTCCAATTTACAACTCCGAGTTGGATGAAAGTTCAAAACCTATTTTCTCAGTCGTAGCTTGTTTTCCCCCGAGTTCCGTAGTTGTCTTGAACTCACTGAAGTCAGATTTTGCAGAACCGAGTTAAGTTGTTTTGAGCGCGGCACAAATCAAGCTTCATTGCCAGCACGGCCAATGTTGAATGTTTACAATTTTAAACTAGGAAAAGAGCCCCTTAATCTTAGACTTGGGACCACAGAGCCACTCCACTGAATAGCACGGCTAATGATTGCTTTGCAAAGCTTGCAGTTAGCCACTGATTCCTTGACAAACCACTCATTGTTGAATTTGCAATTTACTAACTTGTTTTGTAATGTTTATGTCCAATGGCCGATGAGAACCGATACGTTTAATCTATAATTTCTCATTATTTCTCTTCATATGACAAAGACTAAAAAGGATTTGCCAGTAGATTGTCGACTTGATTCATGATGACTGCTAAATCAGATTTTGAAAGTATGATGTTGACATGATCAGTCCAATCAAAGCGACTGTAGATATCACATGATTTGATGTTATTTTATCTGTGGACAATGACCTTGAGCCTTCTTGGATGGGCACTTCTAATGTAACTCTATGGCAGCACCCACGGGGCTTGAATTTTCAAGTTCTACCCTTAGACTTGGCAGTGACATATTGTCCCCATGAATGACAGAACACTGAGCCAATCACGGCACAACGCTCCGTATTTTCTGCTGGCTTGCCCAACCTCCACAGAAAGCACTGAGCTAGGCTGAAACACCTGCATTTTGGAGCTGCCTTACTCAAGAAAACAAAAAAGAGACCATGTTTGTATGCGGCTTTATTAATAACTCAATTATTTGTGGGGGGTTTTTAACAGATCAACAGATCATTTTTTCCCCTCACATTATCGCTAAAACTGTGGGGCTCAAAACAGGTGGCTCACCTGCCCTGAATGATGGGTCGCCACTGAACTTATCTAGAACACTGCAGTCCGTCTGGGTGTTTAACCTTCCCAAGTTCCCCCATGTCACCCTGCTCCTCCGTACATTCCACTGGCTTCCAGTCAAAGCTCACATCCACTACAAGACAATGGTGTTTACTTACAGAGCAGCAAGAGGAACTGCCCCATCTCTACCTTCAGGCTATGCTCCAACCCTGTATCCCAACCTGAGCACTCAGTTCTGCCACCCCTGGTCTCATGGCCGTCCCACTGCTACAGGAGGTCAAGCTCCCTCTCAGCCCAGTCAAAGCACTTCTCTGTCCTGGCACCCCAATGGTGGCACCAGCTTCCCTCTGATGCTAGGACAGCAGAGTCCCTCCCCATCTGCCCGAAAAGGTCTGAAACCCTACGTCTTTAAAGAGTATCCCCCCAAAATACTAATAATACAAATAATAATAATAATGTGACACTGACTAATTGAGGAGAAATGTATTTACTGTGATATGTGGTTGTCTCACCTGGCTATCTTAAGATGAATGTACTTAATGTACTGGTGACAACACAGGGTCAGAGAGAACTCCTGACTGTAGTCATACAAAAACACTCCAGGCACTCAGCCCATAAGAACCATTCATACTGTCAGATCTAATATGAAGAACTGAATACAACCATAAGAACCATTCATACTGTCAGATCTAATATGAAGAACTGAATACTAAAGAGAAGAAGAGGTTGACCAGTACATATTCATGTAACTTTATTTTTCATTGGCAGATCAATAAAGTTTGCTTCAATGCAGTTATCCAAACACATTCATGATCAGTAACTAAAATAACTAATCTAGTTTTAAAGACAATTAATAAACATGTATTCATTTCATAAACTGTGTCTCATTAAATAAAGTTGTAAGATTGCTAGATCGAATGCCCGAGCTGACAAGGTAAAGATCTGTTGTCATGCCTCTGACCAAGGCACTGTTCCTTGGCCATCATTGTAAATAAGAATTTGTTCTTAACTGACTTGCCTAGTTAAACAAAGGATCAATAAAAAAAAAAAGTGTATACTAGCTCCTTCCCACAGAATACTGCAGAGGGACAACCTGGTCTCAGAGCAAAACGTATTATATTATATAAAAAAATATCCATGCCACTCCATTTAGTATGTTAGGTAACATTACATTGGACTATCACAGTAAATAAACTGCACTAAAAAATAAACTAAACATGTAAAGTGTTGGTTTCATGAGCTGAAATAAAATCCAGCAATGTTCCATATGCACAAAAAGCTAATGTCTCTCAAATGTTGTGCACAACTTTGTTTATATCCCTGTTAGTGAGCATTTCAGCCTTTGTCAAGATAATCCATCCACCTGACAGGTGTGGCATATCAAGATGCTGATAAAACAGCATTATCATTACACAGGTGCACCTTGTGCTGGGGGACAATAAAAGGCCACACAACATCACAGATGTCTCAAGTTTAGGGAATGTGCAATTGTCATGATGACTGCAAGAATGTCCACCAGAGCTGTTGACAGAGAACTCAATATTTATATCTCTACCATAAGTCCACCTGTAACATCCTTTTAGAGAATTTGGCAGTACATCCAACCGGCCTCACAACTGCAGATCACATGTAACCACGGCAGCCCAGGACCTCTTCACCTGCAGGATTGTCTGGGAGGGGGGGGGGGGGGGGGGGGGGGGGGGGGGGGGGGGGGGGGGGGGGGGGGGGGGGGGGGGGGGGGGGGGGGGGGGGGCGCCGAGTAGTATTCCTGTCTGTAATAAAGACCTTTTCTGGGGAAAAACTCATGCTGAGTGGCTGGGCCTGGCTCCCAAGTGGGCCTATGCCCTCCCAAATCCCACCCATGGCTGAGCCCCTGCCCAGTCCTGTGAAATCCATAGATTAGGGCCTCATTTATTTCAATTGACTGATTTCCTTATACGAACTGTAAATCTTTGAAATTGTTGCGTTTAGATTGTTATTCAGTATAATACGACGTATCGTATGTTATGAATTACAATTCGAATGTTATTTTACGCATTGATATTCATACAATATGTTACGAACTTGTAATATGTATGATATGTTACGAATTCCAATTTGTTCTTGCTAACTTTAGCTAGGTTAGGGGTGAGGGGTTTAACTTCTTGTGGCTGCAGCGCAGTATTGAGTAGCTTGGATGAAAGGTGCACAGAGGTGCCCAGAGTAAACGGCCTGCTCCTCAATCATAGTTTCTAATATATGCATATTATTAGTAGTATTGGATGGAAAACACTCTGAAGTTTCTAAAACTGTTTGAATTATGTCTGAGTATAACAGAACTCATATGGCAGGCAAAAACCTGAGACAAAATCCAAACAGGAAGTGGAAATTATTAGGCTGGTTGATTTTCAACCAAGATCCCATTGAAATCACAGCGAGATATGAATGAGTTTTCACTTCCTACGGCTTCCACTAGATGTCAACCGTCTGTAGAACTGAAGGGGGGGTCGAATGAGAGAGGAATTAGTCAGGTCTGCCATGACCTGACCATTCTTTGACCATGCGCGTGCGTTCACATAAAAGAGGGAGCTCTGATCCATTGCTCATCTGAAGTCAATGTAATTCTTTCGGTTGGAACGTTATTCAAGATTTATGTTAACAACATTCTAAAGATTGATTCAATACATCGTTTGACATGTTTCTACTGACTGTTACGGAACTTTTGGACATTTCGTCAGCTTTTAGGGAACGCGCTTCGTGACTTTGGAATTGTTTACCAAACGCGCTAACAAAAGTAGCTAATTGGACATAAATAACGGACATTATCGAACAAATCAAGCATTTATTGTGGACCTGGGATTCCTGGGAGTGCATTCTGATGAAGATCAAAGGTAAGGGAACATTTATCATGTCATTTCCGGTTTCTGTTGACTCCAACATGGCGGCTAATTTGACTATTGTTCTGAGCGCCGTCCCAGATTATTGCATGGTTTGCTTTTTCAGTAAAGTATTTTAAAAATCGTACACAGCAGTTGCTTTAAGGAGAGGTATATCTATAATTCCATGTGTATACCTTGTATAATCATCTACATTTATGATGAGTATTTCTGTTGAATCGATGTGGCTATGCAAAATCACTGGATGTTTTTGGAACTAGTGAATGTAACGCGCCAATGTAAACTCAGATTTTTTTATATAAATATGAACTTTATCAAACAAAACATACATGTATTGTGTAACATGAAGTCCTATGAGTGTCATCTGATGAAGATCATCAAAGGTTAGTGATTCATTTTATCTCTATTTGTGCTTTTTGTGACTCCTATCTTTGGCTGGAAAAATGGCTGTGCTTATTGTGGTTTGGTGTGACCTAACATAATTGTGTTGGGCTTTCGCTGAAAAGCATATTTAAAAATCGGACAATTTGGTGGGATTAACAACAAGATTACCTTTTAAATGGTATAAAACATGTATGTCTGAGGAATTTGAATTATTAGATTTGTTTTTTTGAATTTGGCGCCCTGCACTTTCACTGGCTGTTGTCATATCGATCCCGTTTCCGGGATTGCAGCCCTAAGAAGTTTTAAGGTAGAGTTAAATGGGTTTAGGGAAAAGATTAGCTAACATGCTAACATAGCTAAAAAGTAATAAGTAGTTACAAAGTTGCTATGAGCTAATATGCTAAAGTCCTCCTTGATAAGATTCAAACACGCAGCTTTTGGTTAGACGTTTGACTTACACGCCCACCCCGCCACAGAGCAGGAGTAAGGCTTCTCCCGTGTGTATACATTGGTGTGTTAAGATGCTATGGTGAGAGAAACTCACCCAAAAGTCAGAGCAGACGTAAGCAGGCTTCTCTCATTCGTGTGTTCTCTGATGAACTTTTAGCTCATTTGATGTTTTGAAGCATTTTACACAGTCAGAGCAGAAGTAACGCTTCTCTGCTATGTGTATACGTTGGTGTGTTTTTAAGGTGCCCAGATGAGAGAAACTCGCCCCACAGTCATAGCAGAAGAAAGGCTTCTCTCCTGTGTGTATACGTTCATGTGATTTTAAGGTGGAAGGGTGAGAGAAACTAGTTCCACAGTCAGGGCAGACGTAAGGCTTCTCTCCTGTGTGTGTTCGCTGATGAGATTTTAGCTCATATAATGTTTTAAAACATTTTCCACAGTCAAAGCAGACGTAAGGCTTCTCTCCTGTGTGTATACGTTGGTGTGTTTTTAAGTGTGTACGTTGAGAGAAACTCGCCCCACAGTCAGAGCAGAAGAAAGGCTTCTCTCCTGTGTGTATACGTTCATGTGTTTTTAAGTCGGAAAGGTGAGAGAAACTAGTTACACAGTCAGGGCAGACGTAAGGCTTCTCTCCTGTGTGTGTTCTCTGATGAACTTTTAGCTAAGCGTATGTTTTAAAACGTTTTCCACAGTCAGAGCAGGAGTAAGGCTTCTCTCCTGTATGTATACGTTCATGTGTTTTTAAGTTGGAAAGTGTAGAGAAACTAGTTCCACAGTCAGGGCAGACGTACGGCTTCTCTCCTGTGTGTGTTCTCTGATGAACTTTTAGCTGAGCGTATGTTTGAAAACGTTTTCCACAGTCAGAGCAGGAGTAAGGCTTCTCTCCTGTATGTATACGTTCATGTGTTTTTAAGTTGGAAAGGTGAGAGAAACTAGTTCCACAGTCAGGGCAGACGTAAGGCTTCTCTCCTGTGTGTGTTCTCTGATGAGATTTTAGCTTATTTGATGTTTTAAAACGTTTTCCACAGTCAGAGCAGACGTAAGGCTTCTCCCCTGTATGTATACGTTCATGTGATTTTAAGTCGGAAAGTTGAGAGAAACTCGCCACACAGTCAGAGCAGGAATAAGGTTTCTCTCCTGTGTGTTTTCTTAGGTGTATTTTTAGCTTCGATAGAAATGGGAAAATCTTCCCACAATGTGGGCAGTGGTGAGACCTCTTAGCTCTGTGATCTTCCTGCTGTTGCTCTCTGGATGTAGAGAATGTCTCAACATGGTATCCTGTGTGAAAATCAGAAGAACCAGTCAGTTGGTGTGATATACATGTCAATGAAATGTAGTTTATGAAGCACTTTCTACATCAGTAGTTGTCACAAAGTGCTGAACAGAAACCCAGCCTAAAATCCACAAAGAGCAAGCAATGCAGATGTAGAAGCAGTGGCCACAAACTCTCTAGAAAGAAGGAACCTAGGAAGAAACGTAGAGAGGAACCAGGCTCAGAGCGGTGACCATTCCTCTTCTGGTCATATCGGGTGGCTAGAGCAACCGAAAGGTTGCAAGTCAAATCCCCGAGCTGACAAGGTAAAAATCTGTCGTTCTGCCCCTGAATAAGGCAGTTAACCCACTGTTCCTAGGCCGTCATTGAAAATAAGAATTTGTTCTTAACTGACTTGCCTAGTTAACCTGTTTGGGCGCATGTCCAAACGCTAGCGGGACACCTACGACAACATCCGGTGAAATTGCAGAGCGCAAAATTCAAAATACAAAAATCGTAATATTAAACATTCATGACAATACAAGTGTCTTACATCATTTAAAAGCTTCTTGTTAATCCAACTGCGTTGTCAGATTTGAAAAAGGCTTTACAGAGAAAGCATACCATGCGATTATCTGAGGACAGCGCCCCACGTCAAAATACTTTTTCAACCAGCACAGGCGTCACAAAATCAGACAGCAATTAAATAAATCACTTACCTTTGAAGATCTTCCTCTGATTGCAATCCCAAGGGTCCCAGCTACACAATGATAAACGATAAAGTCCTTCATTATATCCCAAAAATGTCAGTTTAGATGGCGCGTTTGATTCAGTAATTCACTCATTCAACATGCACACAAACCAATCCAAAAAGTGAAAGTCAAACGATGTTTCCAATTAATCCTCGGGTATTCTAATATCTAAATAAACAATAATATTTAGACGGAGAATAGTGTGTTTAATAGCGAAGATAAATAACGAAGAGCGCACTGTCGTTGATGCACGCAACATGACTACTTTTCTAATGGGGGACACCTTGGAAAAACTACAAATACCTGAAACCCATTCTAAAGACTGGGGATATCTAGTGGAAGCCATAGGAACTGCAATATGGGTCCTATCTATTTGTATATCCCATAGGCAAGCACTGAAAAAACCTGTGACCTCAAAATAAACATTCCGGATGGATTTTCCTCAGGTTTTCACCTGCCATATCAGTTCTGTTATACTCAGACATTATTTTAACAGTTTTAGAAACTTCAGAGTGTTTTCTATCCAATGCTATCAAGTATATGCATACTGAAATTAATGAATAAATTCAAAAGATTGGGGTCACTTACAAATGTCCTTGGTCTTGAAAGAAAAGCAAATTTTTTGTCCATTCAAATAATGTCAAATTGATCAGAAATACAGTGTAGACATTGTTAATGTTGTAAATGACTATTGTAGCTGGAAATGGCTAAAGATCTCGTACAACGCTGTGTACTACTCCCTTCACAGAACAGCGCAAACTGGCTCTAACCAGAATAGTGTCTAGAAGGCCAGCATCCCGGAGTCACCTCTTCACAGTTGACGTTGAGACTGTTGTTTTGCGTGTACTATTTAATTAAGCTGCCAGTTGAGGACTTGTGAGACGTCTGTTTCTCAAACTAGACACTCTAATGTACTTGTCCTCTTGCCCAGTTGTGCACCGGGGCCTCCCACTCCTTTTACTATTCTGGTTAAAGCCAGTTTGCGCTGGTTAAATTAAAAAATATATATATTCTCATCAATCTACAAACAATACCCCATAATGGCATCACAATACCCCATAATGACATCACAATACCCCATAATGACATCACAATACCCCATAATGACTGAAATATGACATTTACGTAAGTATTCAGACCCTTTACACAATAGTTAGTTGAAGCACCTTTGAGTCTTTTTGGGTATGAAGCTACAAGCTTGAAACACTTGTATTTGGGGAGTTTCTCCCATTCTTCTCTGCAGATCCTCTCAAGCTCTGCCAGATTGGATGGGGAGCGTCTCTGCAAAGCCATTTCCAGGTCTCTCCAGAGATGTTTGATCGGGTTCAAGTCCGGGCTCCGGCTGGGCCACTCAATGACATTGAGACTTGTACCGAAGCCACTCCCACGTTGTATTGGCTGTGTGCTTAGGGTCATTGTCCTGTTGGAAGGTGAACCTTCACCCCAGTTTGAGGTCCCGAGCGCTCTCAAGTAGGTTTTCATCAAGGATCTCTCTATACTTTGCTACGTTCATCTGTCCCTTGATCCTGACAAGTCACCCAGTCCCTGCCGCTGAAAAACATCCCCACAGCAAGCTGCTGCCACCACCATCCTTCACCGTAGGGATGGTGCCAGGTTTGCTCCAGACATGACGCTTGGCATTCAGGCCAAAGAGTTCAATCTTGGTTTCATCAGACCAGAGAATCTTGTTTCTCATGGTCAGAGTCCTTTAGGTGCCTTTTGGCAAACTCCAAGCGGACTGTCATGTGCCTTTTACTAGGCAGTGGCTTCCGTCTGGGCACTCTACCATAAAGTCATGATTAGTGGAGACCTGCAGAGATGGTTTTCCTTCTGGAAGATTCTCTCATCTCCATAGAGGAACTCTGGAGCTCTGTCAGAGTGACCATCGGGTTCTTGGTTACCTCCCTGACCAAGGCCCTTCTCCCCCGATTGCTCAGTTTGGCCGGGTGGCCAGCTCTAGGAAGAGTCTTGGTGGTTCAAAACTTCTTCCATTGTAGAATGATGGAGGCCTCTGTGTTCTTGGGGACCTTTAATGCTGCAGAAATGTTTTGGTATCGGGTCCCCAGATCTGTGCCGACACAATCCTGTCACGGAGCTCTACGGACAAATCCTTCCACCTCATGACTTGGTTTTTACTCTGACATGAACTGTCAACTGTGGGACCTTAAATAGACAGGTGTGTGCCTGTCCAAATCATATCCAATCAATTGAATTTACCACAGGTGGACTCCAAGTTGTAGAACCATCTCAAGGATCATCTCATAGCAAAGGGTCTGAAAATGTATGTAAATAAGCAATTCTTATCAATTATTTTTTTACATTTGCAAGAATTTCTAAAAACCTGTTTTGGCTTTGTCATTATGGGGTATTGTGTGTAGATTGACGAGGAAAAACATGTAATCAATTTTAGAAAAAGGCTGTAACATACCAAAATGGGAAAAATGGGAAGGGGTCTGACAGTGCCCACGGAAAGTATTCAGAACCCTTGACTTTTTCCACATTTTGTTCTACACACAATACCCCATAATGACAAAGCGAAAACAAGTTTAGAAATTTTTGCAAATTTATTTATAAAAAAAAACAAGAGACTCAAAATTGAGTTCAGATGCATCCTGTTTCCATTGATCATCCTTGAGATGTTTCTACAACTTGATATATAAAACATATTAAATATACACTACTGTTCAAACGTTTGGGGTCACTTAGAAATGTCCTTGTTTTGAAAGAAAAGCACATTGATTGTCCATTAAAATAACATCAAATTGATCAGAAATACAGTGTGGACATTGTTATTGTTGTAAATGACTATTGTAGCTGGAAACTGCATATATTTTATGGAATATCTAAATAGGCGTACAGAGGCCCATTATCAGCAACCATCACTCCTGTGATCCAATGGCATGTTGTGTTAGCTAATCCAAGTTTATCATTTTAAAAGGCTAATTGATCATTAGAAAACCCTTTTTGAATTTATGTTAGTACAGCTGAAAACTGTGGTGCTCATTAAAGAAGCAATAAAACTGGCCTTTGCAACTCTGCCTAGAAGGCCAGCATCCCGGAGTCTCCTCTTCACTGTTGACGTTGAGACTGGTGTTAAGTGACCCCAAACTTTTGAATTGAGCTCAGGTGCATCCTGTTTCCATTGATCATCCTTCAGATGTTTCTACAACTTGATATAGAAAATATTAAATATATATGTATCAGATATAAATCATCAGGATGTGGTAGTCTACTGGTTATGTTCATCACTTCTCCAATCGTTGTTGAGATCTGATATTCTGTGCAGCAAACAAATTATAATTCAATATTGACAGTGATGATGCCATGGCCTATTTTGAAATGAGGTATGCCTAACTTGGTGATTGAGGGTATTAAACATTTTCAACGTTTTTGAGACAATGTGTGGGCAAAGGCAGGCGTTACAAGTTTTTTAAATGTTTTGCTTCGCTGTGAAGTCTTGAGGTTTTCAGGGATGTGTGATGTCAGAATTACAGAATTCAACCTAGCAATAGACTGGGTCATAACTTATGGAGGTCTAATTTATGAAGATAACTTACAGATAGAACCAGCTCTTACCATGACTAACAGTTGTCCTAATCTTCTCCTCCTCTTCTTCATCATCTTTAATGTTGACATTCAGCTCCAGTGTTTGACTGCAGTCCTCCAGCTTCACTGATGCCATCTCTGGATCCTGCAGTGCAAACTGGGCTCCACTGTCACAATCAGGACCCAGTGACTGTAGGTTTCTACTCAGTGTGGAAGGAGAGTGGCAGGCTGGGTTTGTCCTCACTGTTGATGTTACCGGCCTCAGACTTAATCTGAGTCGGCCTGTATTAATAAAGACAAACGGACAGAAAAGTTATTTTCTTGACAGTTCTGGCACTTTATTCTGTAAAAATATTTTCTCTTTTTTCTTGTTCAATTATCTCATTTCAGTAGATCAGATAGCTAATCCTTGACAAAACATTCATTCACATTAGACACAAAGTACACATTTTAAATTACACAACATAAGAGCACTAAATCTATAGTAGATTTCCTAGATTCACATAAATGCATAAATGACAAAAAAAAACCATTTAGTACAAAATTGCAGTATGTTGTAGGCAGTACTATGTAAACATTTTTATGAATAACCTTGTCTTCACTGTATTATTTCAATCACAAAAACCAATTAAATTTCCCGTTTACACCATAGTAAGAATTATCAGGGGTTGTACAGTGGCAAGTCAAATTCAAGGACTTTTTCAGGAACTAATATTTATTTACTTTAAGCCCCGTGTGAAAACCCTGAAATATAGATAAATATAGAAACAACTGAATGTGTCTGAATATTAGTACACATGTAAAGAACTGATAATCATTACATTCAGCTTCAAAACTGTAGAGCAACTGAAATGTTCTCTCTCTGATGAGGCACTACCTGCACTGAAGTCCGTTGATGCAGACCTCCTATGGTATCATGGCGGTCCGCAAACAAACGTTTAAGGTCCATGTCTGTCTAATTCTGTACTAAGAAAATAAACCAAGAAATCCCTATTAACTTCTACCACACCCACACCCTCCCCTTCCCCAAAAACCCTCCCACACCCCCAATAAACTGTATCAATAGATCAATTTCTGTGTTTGCAAACATTGGGGTCTATATCATGCTGAGACAATCCACCCCCAGGTTATCCAGCTTATCAAAAACCATACCGACAGTAACATCTGTTTCCCCCAACAACTCTGCTGGAGTTTACAAGATAACTTTCAACCTGGTATTTCTGCTTTACACAATCCAAGTGTTGATAACCTTACCAATGAAAGCTATGAAGTACATATTATTCAATATTAAAGTATCCTTTGTCACAGTGCATTTATGGTTGCAAGATTTCTGAATAGGCCTCGAAACCATGTCAGGACTAGTAGAAAGACCAGTTCTGACAGTAGGTCCTCTCACTACAGAACCAGCCATGGAAGCTCCATCAGTCTGACAGTAGGTCCTCTTACTACAAGACCAGCCATGGAAGCTCCATCAGTCTGACAGTAGGTCCTCTCACTACAGAACCAGCCATGGAAGCTCCATCAGTCTGACAGTAGGTCCTCTTACTACAAGACCAGCCATGGAAGCTCCATCAGTCTGACAGTAGGTCCTCTTACTACAAGACCAGCCATGGAAGCTCCATCAGTCTGACAGTAGGTCCTCTTACTACAAGACCAGCCATGGAAGCTCCATCAGTCTGACAGTAGGTCCTCTTACTACGGGACCAACCATGGAAGCTCCATCAGTCTGACAGTAGGTCCTCTTACTACGGGACCAGCCATGGAAGCTCCATCAGTCTGACAGTAGGTCCTCTTACTACAGGACCAGCCATGGAAGCTCCATCAGTCTGACAGTAGGTCCTCTTACTACAGGACCAGCCATGGAAGCTCCATCAGTCTGACAGTAGGTCCTCTTACTACAGGACCAGCCATGGAAGCTCCATCAGTCTGACAGTAGGTCCTCTTACTACAGGACCAGCCATGGAAGCTCCATCAGTCTGACAGTAGGTCCTCTTACTACAGGACCAGCCATGGAAGCTCAATCAGTCTGACAGTAGGTCCTCTTACTACAGGACCAGCCACTTGGCACATCTTTTCACTCAACAGCTACATGTCCCATTCTTTGGCATTTAAAAACACTGTGATGATTGACTGTTGCTGCTCCAGTTTCAACTGTTCTGCTATGGAACCCTGACCTGTTCACCGGACGTGCTACCTGTCCCAGACCTGCTGTTTTCAACTCTCTAGAGACAGCAGGAGCGGTAGAGATACTCTCAATGATCGGCTATGAAAAGCCAACTGACATCTACTCCTGATGGGCTGACCTGTTGCACCCTCAACAACCACTGTGATTATTATTTGACCCTGCTGGTCATCTATGAACATTTGAACATCTTGGCCATGTTCTGTTATAATCTCCACCCAGCACAGCCAGAAGAGAACTGGCCACCACTCATAGCCTGGTTCCTCTCAAGGTTTCTTCCTAGGTTCTGGCCTTTCTAAGGAGTTTTCCCTAGCCACAGCTACTACACCTGCATTGCTTGCTGTTTGGGGTTTTAGGCTGTGTTTCTGTACAGCACTTTGTGACATCAGCTGATGTCAGAAGGGCTTTATAAATACATTTGATTAATAGTTGATTGATGAGGCTGGGTCAAAGTCTCTGACATGGAAGCTAAGGAATCCTATTCTGTACTTTTCCAGACAAAACCTTCTCAAACCTCAACAGCACTGATAAGCTTTCACTTCTTTAACCCTCTTCCTACTGATCAACCTTTAGGCTTCAACCACTCTGTCTCCTTCACATGTTCTTTAACAATATCATCCATGGACATAGATATTGGGACCTCGGAGAATACTCCCTTCAATTTAGCATAAGCTCCAGGGTCATGCCTTCTGAGCTTCATCCCATTATGATTTTGCAATTGAAGAATCTTCCCTTGCTGAACCTGACCAGCACAAGATATTAACAATCTACCATTTTTTATTTCACCTTTATTTAACCAGGTAGGCTAGTTCAGAACAACTTCTCATTTACACGGATGCAGCCCAGTTTAACTTCACCTCTCCTTTTATGGCCTTGGTTAATCAGATAGGGTGTAAATGAGGCCCTGTGGTCTCCTCAAACACCATCCCAACTTTCCACTGTGACACATTATTACTCTAGCTCCCTACCTTGGGCCTCTTCAGAGTTTCTATACTACATGCGCCACTGCTTCCAGTATCATTATCTCTGTTCTTCCTATGTCTTTCCACTACAGACCATTCACATTCTAGGCCCTCATCCTCCCGCTCCATATCAGAACTGTCCCCCACAATGATCGCATTCGAGCACAGCTGTTGCTTCTCAAACTCTCTCCATTTCCATTGTTTCAGGGGTGTAAAACTCATCCCATTGACAGCCGAGCCTCACAGGTTTTCGTTTCTTCATTCAATTAAAACCTAGACAATCAGACGAGGGGAGTTCCTTTCTAATTAGTGTCCTTAATTAATTAATCAAGTACAAGGGTGGAGCGAAAACCCGCAGACACTTGGTCCTCCATGGAATGAGTATGACACGTGCTCCGATTCATCCGCATGAATCGACGCCATTCCATGCAGTTGGCCTCACTCTCCAAATGGTGAAGGATAACTTCAGTTAGCTTCCCTCTATTTAGACACTCCATTACACAGCCTCGTGTCGCCATTTCACCACGAGCAAACTCCTAGAAAGACGACCGAAACCGTTGAAGCCGCCATTTGACGAGCCTCGTCTGAATATTCCTGATCTTGCGAGCTTACATTAACGAAACAGTGTATGTAAACTCGCGAGATCAGGATGGTTCGGACGAGGCTATTTACCAGCTCATAAACATTTTACACAAAACCAAGAACATGTAAAAACTAACTAAAATAAGTGGAATCTTTATGAAATGACTTTGACGAAATTATGTTCATACACTCATTCAAATCCAAAGTCTAGCTACGTGACTTGTAAAATCGTTTTAAATCACGTTCTTCACTCACTCGGTTTGACCCCAAAATAACACATACAATTAAAACCTTTACCAAACGTGATAATACCTTGACGGATTTGTTACGTAGCATGTTATATATTCGTTCGACATTAGAAAGTTTAAACGTGCTATTACATACCTACAATGATACAGTTAGTGATTAATTTTATATTTATTGCTGGTTTTTGCGAAAGCTACCTTTGCGGTGAATAAATGCCGTTGTGTGTTTGGCTATTGTGGTAAGCGAATATAATTCTATATTGTGTTTTCGCTGTAAAACACTTAAAAAATCTGAAATATTGGCTGGATTCACAAGATGTTTATCTTTCATTTGCTGTACACCATGTATTTTTCATAAATGTTTTATGATGAGTATTTATGTATTTCACGTTGATCTCTGTAATTATTCTGGCTGCTTTGGTGCTATTTTTGATGGTGGCTGCAATGTAAAACTATGATTTATACCTCAAATATGCACATTTTCGAACAAAACATAAATGTATTGTATAACATGTTATAAGACTGTCATCTGATGAAGTTGTTTCTTGGTTAGTGACTAATTTTATCTCTATTTTGTCGGTTTTGTGAAAGCTACCTATGCGGTGGAAACATGGTGAAAATATGCGGTTGTGTGTTTGGCTATTGTGGTTAGCTAATAGAAATACATAGTGTTTTCGGCTGTAAAACATTTTAAAAATCGGAAATGATGGCTGGATTCACAAGATGTTTATCTTTCATTTGCTGTATTGGACTTGTGATTTCATGAAAATTATATTATATGATATCCCTGTCCCGTTAGGCTAGGCTATGCTAGTCAGCTTTTTTGATGAGGAGGATCCCGGATCCGGGAGGGTGATGAAGTAGAGGTTACAAACGTGGTTTCTACTGACAATTGAGATGTACAAACTATGGCATAAGGGGACGAAAAGCGGATAAGAGGCAATCTGTAATTTCGATTAAGACATTAATGAGCGAGCTAGGACGGACGTAGTCAATATAACTATTTGTTCACCACTTTTGAAATGCACAGCGACAAAATTCGGAACATGGGCCGTTCTTACAGTGTCCTCCCTGTACGCCAAGTCAAAACCGTAGGATAAATAAAGGGGCATATAAGCAGACAATGAAAACCCTTACAATATTCAATGATTACATTTCTCTAAAGTCTGGCTTTCTCTGGATTTATGGTGCTTTCAAGACAACTGGGAAATCAGTAAAAAAAAAATGACGTCAGCGATCTTCAGGTCGTAGCTGTAGAAAAAGGCCTGAGTTCCCTATTTACAATTCCGAGTTGGATGAAAGTTCAAAACCTATTTTCTCAGTCGTAGCTTGTTTTTCCCCGAGTTCCCAGTTGTCTTTAACTCACTCAAGTCAGATTTTGAAGTACCGAGTTAAGTTGTTTTGAGCGCGGCACAAATCAAGCTTCATTGCCAGCACGGCCAATGTTGAATGTTTACAATTTTAAACTTCGAAAAGAGCCCCTTAATCTTAGACTTGGGACCACACAGCCACTCAACTGAATAGCAGGCTAATGATTGCTTTGCAAAGCTTGCAGTTAGCCACTGACTCCTTGACAAACCACTCATTGTTGAATTTGCAATTTCCAACTTGTTTTGTAATGTTTATGTCCAATGGCCGATGAGAACCGATACATTTAATCTATAATTTCTCATTATTTCTCTTCATATGACAAAGACTAAAAAGGATTTGCCAGTAGATTGTCGACTTGATTCATGATGATGACTGCTAGTGTTGATAAAACATTTACTGGAGACAGGAGATCAAGTTGAGACATAGGACGAGGTGGATAATTGTATAATAAGGCAGTTTATTCACAGGTAATGATATCTTTGAAATCGTGCAGCACGGCCCCTTCTGTCTGACTCGTATGGAATCGTCGGAAAAGAGCCCTCTAAACATTTTGTGCTGATTATATATGCAACAAATAAAGTAGGTTGATCTTGTAGTCTGGCCTTCCGATTGGTCGATCTGGGTCGTGGGTAGTCCTGTCCGGGCCTGATGTCGACGTTCCATTGGCTCTTAACATAGTTCTTTGTCTTAGAGTCTCAACCTCGAGCAGAATGCATGTGCGTTTGTTTTAGCAGGGGCCTGTTCATGGGGGAGGGGAGTGTGTGTGGGTCTGTGGTTATTATAAGGGTACAAAGTGTGAGGGTATAGAGGGGGATGGGTGCATGTTGTGTCAAGTATAGCTTGTGTTGAGAAGTTGTTAAAACAAGTTGCCAGTATCTAATACAATTTCTTACACTAGCTCAGATTTTGAAAGTATGATGTTGACATGATCAGTCCAATCAAAGCGACTGTAGATATCACATGATTTGACGTTATTTTATCTGTGGACAATGACCTTGAGCCTTCTTGGATGGGCACTTCTAATGTAACTCTATGGCAGCACCCACGGGGCTTGAATTTTCAAGTTCTACCCTTAGGCTTGGCAGTGTTGTATTGTCCCCATGAATGACAGAACACTGAGCCAATCACGGCGCAAAGCTCCATATTTTCTGCTGGCTTGCCCCATCTCAACAGAAAGCACTGAGCTAGGCTGAAAGACCTGCATTTTGGAGCTGCCTTACTCAAGAAAACAAAAAAGAGACCATGTTTGTATGCGGCTTTATTAATAACTCAATTATATGTGGGGGGTTTTTAACATTTTTTGCAAACAGATCATTTTTTCCCCTCACATTATCGCTAAAACTGTGGGGCTCAAAACAGGTGGCTCACCTGCCCTGAATGATGGGTCGCCACTGAACTTATCTAAAACACTGCAGTCTGTCTGGGTGTTTAACCTTCCCAAGTTCCCCCATGTCACCCTGCTCCTCCGTACATTCCACTGGCTTCCAGTCAAAGCTCACATCCACTACAAGACAATGGTGTTTACTTACAGAGCAGCAAGAGGAACTGCCCCATCTCTATCTTCAGGCTATGCTCCAACCCTGTATCCCAACCTGAGCACTCAGTTCTGCCACCCCTGGTCTCATGGCCGTCCCACTGCTACAGGAGGTCAAGCTCCCTCTCAGCCCAGTCAAAGCACTTCTCTGTCCTGGCACCCCAATGGTGGCACCAGCTTCCCTCTGATGCTAGGACAGCAGAGTCCCTGCCCATCTGCCCGAAAAGGTCTGAAACCCTACGTCTTTAAAGAGTATCCCCCCAAAATACTAATAATACTAATAATAATAATGTGACACTGACTAATTGAGGAGAAATGTATTTACTGTGATATGTGGTTGTCTCACCTGGCTATCTTAAGATGAATGTACTTAATGTACTGGTGACATCACAGGGTCAGAGAGAACTCCTGACTGTAGTCATACAAAAACACTCCCGGCACTCAGCCCATAAGAACCATTTATACTGTTAGATCTAATATGAAGAACTGAACACAACCATAAGAACCATTCATACTGTCAGATCTAATATGAAGAACTGAATACAACCATAAGAACCATTCATACTGTCAGATCTAATATGAAGAACTGAATACAACCATAAGAACCATTCATACTGTCAGATCTAATATGAAGAACTGAATACAACCATAAGAACCATTCATACTGTCAGATCTAATATGAAGAACTGAATACTAAAGAGAAGAAGAGGTTGACCAGTACATATTCATGTAACTTTATTTTTCATTGGCAGATCAATAAAGTTTGCTTCAATGCAGTTATCCAAACACATTCATGATCAGTAACTAAAATAACTAATCTAGTTTTAAAGACAATTAATAAACATGTATTCATTTCATAAACTGTGTCTCATTAAATAAAGTTGTAAAACAATCCCCCCAAACTAGTGGTGAAAAGTGATCATCACACCATCTCTATCTGATACATGTTAGGGGTGGAAGGTAGCCTAGTGGTTAGAGCGTTGGGCCAGTAACCAAAAGGTTGCTAGATCGAATCCCCGAGCTGACAAGGTAAAAATCTGTTGTTCTGACTCTGAACAAGGCAGTTAATCCACTGTTCCTAGGCCAGCATTGTAAGTAAGAATTGGTTCTTAACTGACTTGCCTAGTTCAATAAAGGTTAAAAAAAAGTGTCTACTGGCTCATTCCCACAGAATACTGCAGAGGGACAACCTGGTCTCAGAGCAAAATGTATTATATGTTACAAAAATAGCCGCGCCATTCCATTTAGTACATTACATTGGCCTACCAATAGAAGTTGAACTAAAAAATAAACTAAACATGTAAAGTGTTGGTTTCATGAGATGAAGTAAATATTCCAGAAATGTTCCATCTGCACAAAAATGTTATTTCTCTCAAATGTTGTTAACAAATTTGTTTATATCCCTGTTAGTGAGCATTTCAGCCTTTGTCAAGATAATCCATCCACCTGACAGGTGTGGCATATCAAGAAGCTGGTTACACAGGTGCACCTTGTGCTGGGGGACAATAAAAGGCCACACAACACAATGTCACAGATGTCTCAAGTTTAGGGAATGTGCAATTCTCATGATGACTGCAGGAATGTCCACCAGAGCTGTTGCCAGAGAACTCAATATTTATATCTCTACCATAAGCCACCTCTAACGTCCTTTTAAAGAATTTGGCAGTACATCCAACCGGCCTCACAACTGCAGATCACATGTAACCACGGCAGCCCAGGACCTCCTGTCTGAGGGGGGCTGAGTAGTATTTCTGTCTGTAATAAAGACCTTTTGTGGGGAAAAACTCATTCTGATTGGCTGGGCCTGGCTCCCAAGTGGGCCTATGCCCTCAAGTCCCACCCATGGCTGAGCCCCTGCCCAGTCATGTGAAATCCATTGATTAGGGCCTCATTTATTTATTTCAATTGACTGATTTCCTTATACGAACTGTAAATCTTTGAAATTGTTGCGTTTAGATTGTTGTTCAGTATAATACGACTTGAAGGACGTATCGTATGTTATGAATTACAATTCGTATGTTATTTTACGCATTGCTATTCATACAATATGTTACGAACTTGTTATATGTATGATACGTTACGAATTCAAATTTGTTGTTGCTAACGTTAGCTAGGTTAGGGGTGAGGGGTTTAAGGTAGAAAAGGTTTAGGGGAAAAGGGTTTAGGGGTTCCCCTAAAGGGTTTAGGGGAAAGGGGAAAGGTTCCCCTAAAGCACATATGTCAGAGTCAAGGCCCGCGGGCCACATCCGGCCCGCGAGAAGGTTTTTTACGGCCCCTGGGATGATCTTGATTTATTATTAGAACCGGCCCGCAGACCGCAGCAAGCCGGCAGCCCGCAGATCTTTTACACGCACCAATACTACATTTCCCACAATGCAACGGTGACGCACCGAGCAGTAGGCTGCTTCATTTCAATATTTATTGGCACAGCAGTCGTCAGCATCACAGTAAAATTAACTTTCAGATACCCATCAAAAATGGCAAAACGGAAGGTGGACACTGAGAACCGGGGGTTTCAAACAAGGTGGGAGTCGGAGTATATGTTCACGGAGGTAGCTGGAAAACCTGTGTGTCTTCTGTGTGGAGAAAGTGTGGCGGTACTGAAAGAGTATAATCTGAGACGACATTATGAAACGAAACACGCGGACAAAAACAAGAATATGGACATGGAACAAAGGCTACAAAAGGCTAGATTTTTGCACTTTATTTTATTGTATTTCAATCCAATTATATTTTAAAAATATTTCAGTTGAGTGGATGATAGAAAATTGCTATTATTGTTTTTTTCTTTGAAGTAAATTTAGCCCACTTTTGCTAAAATAGAAAATATAGGCTACTGATGGTGCCTTGAATACCGGTTTCTTTCATTTAATGTTCATGTTATGGGGATTTTTATATAAAGGAAATTTGTCTTTTGTGTCTGTTGAAAATTAAAGATTACTGACAGAGCCATAAGAAAATATTGCTTTATTTATCTGATCATATTGGAATATATTTGTTAGGTTTTCAGTAGGTTCAATTAGGTTCACTAGACTATATGCGTCATTTAAAATTTTTTCAATGAACATTCGAACAGTCCGGCCCTCGGCTTGTAGCTAAATTTTTTATTTGGCCCTCCGTCCATTTGACTTTGACACCCCTGCCCTAAAGGGTTTAGGGGAAAGGTTAGCTAACATGCTAAGTAGTTGCATGCTAAGCTAACATGCTAAGTAATAGCTTAAAAAGTAGTAAGTAGTTGCAAAGTTACTAATTAGCTAAAATGCTAAAGTCAGTGAAGTCTTGAGGTTCTGGGATGTGTGATGTCAGAATTACAGAATTCAACCTAGCAATTGACTGGGTCATAACTTATGGAGGTCTAATTTATGAAGATAACTTATAGATAGAACCTGCTCTTACCATGACTAACAGTTGTCCTAATCTTCTCCTCCTCTTCTTCTTCATCTTTAATGTTGACATTCAGCTCCAGTGTTTGACTGCAGTCCTCCAGCTTCACTGATGCCATCTCTGGATCCTGCAGTGCAAACTGGGCTCCACTGTCACAATCAGGACCCAGTGACTGTAGGTTTGGACTCAGTGTGGAAGGAAAGCGGCAGGATGGGTTTGTCCTCACTGTTGATGTTACCGGCCTCAGACTTAATCTGAGTCGGCCTGTAGTAATAAAGACAAACAGACACAAAAGTTATTTTCTTGACAGTTCTAGCACTTTATTCTGTAAAAATATTTTCACTTTTATTGTTCAATTATCTAATTTCAGTAGATCAGGTAGCTAAACATTGATAAAACATTCATTCACATTAGACACTAAGCACACATTTTAAATTGCATAACATAAGAGCACTTAATCTATAGTAGATTTCCTAAATTCACATAAATGCATAAATGACTCAAAAACCATTTAGTACAAGATTGCAGTATGTTGTAGGCAGCACTATGTAAACATTTTTATGAATAACCTTGTCTTCACTGTATTATTTCACTCACAAAAAACAATTTGATTTCCCGTTCATGTAACAGTATAACTTTAGTACGTCCCCTCGCCCCGACCTCGGGCGCGAACCAGGGACCCTCTGCACACATCAACAACAGTCACCCACGAAGCATGAGTCACCCACGAAGTCACCCACCCATCGCTCCACAAAAGCCGCAGCCCTTGCAGAGCAAGGGGAAACCCTACTTCAGGTCTCAGAGCAAGTGACGTAACCGATTGAAATGCTATTAGCGCGTACCCGCTAACTAGCTAGCCATTTCACATTCGTTACACTCACACCATAGTAAGAATTATCAGGGTTCGTACAGTGGCAAGTCAAATTCAAGGACTTAAGTACTTTTTCAAGCACTAATATTTATTTACTTGAAGCCCCTTGTGCAAACCCTGAAATATAGATAAATATAGAAACAACTGAATGTGTCTGAATATTAGTACACATGTAAAGGACTGATAGTCATTACATTCAGCTTCAAAACTGTAGAGCAACTGAAATGTTCTCTCTCTGATGAGGCACTACCTGCACTGAAGTCCGTTGATGCAGACCTCCTATGGTATCATGGTGGTCCGCAAACAAATGTTTAAGGTTCATGTCTGACTAATTCTGTACTAAGAAAATAAACCAAGAAATCCCTATTAACTTCTACCACACCCTCCCCTTCCCCAAAAACCCTGCCACACCCCCAATAAACTTTATCAATAGATCCATTTCTGTGTTTGCAAACATTGGGGTCTATATCATGCTGAGACAATCCACCCCCAGGTTATCCAGCTTATCAAAAACCATACCGACAGTAACATCTGTTACCCCCAACAACTCTGCTGGAGTTTACAAGATAACTTTCAACCTGGTATTTCTGCTTTACACAATCCAAGTGTTGATAACCTTACCAATGAAAGCTATGAAGTACATATTATTCAATATTAAAGTATCCTTTGTCACAGCGCATTTATGGTTGCAAGATTTCTGAATAGGCCTCGAAACCATGTCAGGACTAGTAGAAAGACCAGTTCTGACAGTAGGTCCTCTCACTACAGGACCAGCCATGGAAGCTCCATCAGTCTGACAGAAGGTCCTCTCACTACGGGACCAACCATGGAAGCTCCATCAGTCTGCATTGTAGTTTCACCAGTCTGTCTTACAGCCTCTGCATATGATACATCATGATGGATTCTATATCTCTGAGCCTCTCTCTGCACCTGGCATCCACCAAATGCTGCTCTGTGTGTCCTCCACACAATTGCAACACTTAACCGTCACATTGCTCCAACATTCACCGTAATCATGTTCCCCACCACTCTTGGCACATCTTTTCACTCAACAGCTACATGTCCCATTCTTTGGCATTTAAAAACACTGTGATGATTCACCTTTGCTGCTCCAGTTTCAACTGTTCTGCTATGGAACCCTGACCTGTTCACCGGACGTGCTACCTGTCCCAGACCTGCTGTTGTCAACTCTCTAGAGACAGCAGGAGCAGTAGAGATACTCTGAATGATCGGCTATGAAAAGCCAACTGACATTTACTCCTGAGGTGCTGACCTGTTGCACCCTCGACAACCACTGTGATTATTATTATTTGACACTGCTTGTCATCTATGAACATTTGAACATCTTGGCCATGTTCTGTTATAATCTGAAGCCAGAAGAGGTCTGGCCACCCCTCATAGCCTGGTTCCTCTCAAAGTTTCTTCCTAGGTTCTGGCCATTCTAGAGAGTTTTTCCTAGCCACTGTGCTTCTACACCTTGCTGTTTGGGGTTTTAGGCTGGGTTTCTGTAAAGCACTTTGTGACATCAGCTGATGTAAGAAGGGCTTTATAAATACATTTGATTGGTTGATTGATGAGGCTGGGTCAAATTCTCTGACATTGAAGCTAAGGAATCCTATTCTGTACTTTTCCAGATAAAACCGTCTCAAACCTCAACAGCAACGATAAGCTTTCACTTCTTTAACCCTCTTTCCTACTGATCAACCTTTAGGCTTCAACCACTCTGTCTCCCTTCACATGTTCTTTAACAATATCATCCATGGACATAGATATCGGGACCTCAGATTACTCCTTTCAATTTAGCATAAGCTCCAGGGTCATGGCTTCTGAGCTTCGTCTCATGATTTTCCAATTGAAGAATCTTCCCTTGCTGAACCTGACTAGCACACGATATTAACAATCTACCATTTTAAATGTTTAATTTCATCTTTATTTAACCAGGTAGGCTAGTTCAGAACAAGTTCTCATTTACACGGATGCGGCCCAGTTAAACTTCACCTCTCTTTTTATGGCCTTGGTTAATCAAATAGGGTGTAAATCAGGCCCTGTTGTCTCCTCAAACACCATCCCAACTTTTCACTGTGACACATTAGTACTCTGTTCTTCCTGTCTTTCCACTACAGACCATTCACATACTAGGCCCTCATCCCCCCGCTCCATATCAGAACTGTCCCCCACATTGATCGCATTCCAGCACAGCTGTTGCTTCTCAAACTCTCTCTCAATTTCCATTGTTTAGAGGGGTGTCAAACTCATTCCATTGAGGGCCGAGTCTCCGCGGGTTACATTTTTTTCTCCATTTCAATTATAACCTAGACAATCAGATGAGCGGAGTTCCTTTATAATTAGTGACCTTATTAATTCATTAATCAAGTATAAGGGTGGAGCGAAAACCCGCAGACACTTGGTCCTCCATGGAATGAGTTTGATACGTGCTCCGATTCATCCGCATGAATCGACGCCATTCCATGCAGTTGGCCTCACTCTCCAAATGGTGAAGGAAAACTTCAGTTAGCTTCCCTCTATTTTGACACTCCATCACACAGCCTCATGTCGCCATTTCATCACGAGCAAACTCCTAGAAAGATGACCGAAACCGTTGAAGCCGCCATTTGACTAGCCTTGTCCGAACCCTCCTGATCTCGCGAACTTACATTAACGAAACAGTGTATGTACACTCGCGAGATCAGGATGGTTCGGACGAGGCTATCTACCAGCTCATAAACAACATTTTACACAAATCCAAGAACATGTAAAAACGAACTCAAATAAGTGGAATCTTTATGAAATTACTTTGACGAAATTATGTTCATACACTCAGACAAACCCAAAGTCTAGCTACGTGACTTGTAAAAATCGTTTTAAATCACGTTCTTCACTCACTCGGTTTGACCCCAAAATAACACATACAACTTAAAACTTTACCAAACGTGATAATACCTTCACGGATTTGCTACCTATCATATTATATATTCTTTCGACATTAGAAAGTTTAAACGTGCTATTACATACCTACAATAATACAGTTGAAACGGACACAACCACTATCGACATTACACAGTTCTGTCGTTTTCTACCCGGAACTTCCTGTTCCCCACTACGACAATGCAACAGCGTCATCTTCTTCTCTGGTATACTGACATTTACAGAAATATAACGTGTCTGCCTCCACCTACTGTACGGTTAGTAAACTGTAGAAAAATATACACTTCCAATGAGGAAAAGGGAAGGGGGAACAACATCAAAACAAAATACAAAAATAGATAAATAAAAACTTCCCACTCCTTCAGTCACAGTCCTATTCAATTCACATCCCTACCCATTCTCATGGGCCTCGTAGGGAGGAACATCTTCAGTCACAGTCCTATTCAATTCACATCCCTACCCATTCTCATGGGCCTCGTAGGGAGGAACATCTTCAGTCACAGTCCTATTCAATTCACATCCCTACACATTCTCATGGGCCTCGTAGGGATGAACATCTTCAGTCACAGTCCTATTCAATTCACATCCCTACCCATTCTCATGGGCCTCGTAGGGAGGAACATCTTCAGTCACAGTCCTATTCAATTCACATCCCTACCCATTCTCATGGGCCTCGTAGGGAGGAACATCTTCAGTCACAGTCCTATTCAATTCACATCGCTACACATTCTCATGGGCCTCGTAGGGATGAACATCTTCAGTCACAGTCCTATTCAAACTACAGTGTATGATATATATAGGAAAATTGTTCAATTCACACATCCCTACTGCATCTGATCTGGCGGACTCACTAAACACAAATACTTTGTTAGTAAATTATGGGTGTGATCTTACATTCAATCTGGAGTGGCAGAGTGGGCTTGGGCCTTCGTAAATTCAGAGCGTTGTCAGATTGTCAGTTCGTATCGCTCTCGGAGCGTTCAGAGCCACACTGGACGCTCTGGCGGAGGAGTAGGGTTTTATTTATTATTTATACATTTACTTTTGATAATTAAGTATATTTTAGCAATTACATTTACTTTTGATACTTATGTATATGTTAAACCAAATACTTTTAGACTTTTACTCAAGTAGTATTTTACTGGGTGGCTTTCACTTTTACCTTGATAGGAAAGGACTCAAGTATCTTTACTTTTACTCAAGTATGACAATTATAAACAAAATAATACAAATGGGTATTTTTCCACCCCTGCCTGCAATGCTTCCAATGTTAATTCCTGAACTCCCAAAAACCTTTCAGCCGCACGTACAATTAATCTTTACAATCGGTATCCTTCAACTGGTGAACGACGTTAGGAATCTCAACAGGCTGCGGGTCATCCACTGCCATAGCTTCCTCAGCGCCAATCACTCTTTCAACTATTTCCCGCGCCTCCCAGTAGGAGAACTACTGTACAGTTTCTTGATGTGGATGTTCCCTGATATAAGAAAAATGTATAAATGCCATTGGTCAGTTCCGGTGTTATGAAACTGATGGAGACTATTTGGTAAAAAAAATAGAAGTATTTATTTAACTAGGCACATTGCATACATAACAGGTTAGGATAATTAAAGTGGCAGTTAGGTGAATTAGCATGGCAGGTTAGGAGACTGAGGTTAAGGTTAGGAAAAGGGTGAGGGTTAGGGATTTGTTTACCATGCAGGTTTGGATAACTAACGTGGCAGTTAGGAGACTGAGGTTAAAGTTAGGAAAAGGGTTGGGCTTAGCTACAATTGTCAACAAGTGTTTTCCCAACGCAAAAGAAACGGTCACGGACATCATGAAACACCCGATATCAGAGAACGCCCCTAATTGCGGTCTGCAATTACACCCTTCTCGGATCAAGGGGCCAGGCTTCCAGTCTATAAGCATGCTTTCCACTGTGCTCAGAGGGCATTTTCCGTACTGCAGTTCAGTTGAAGCACGGCCCAACTCCCATTGATGGCCCCATAGCGAAGTCACATTTAAATAAAAATAAAAATGATCATCAACTTTGTTAACAAAACATCTATTGAATTATTCAAGTAATTGCCTTACTCTGATTTTTTCCCATCACTCACAGCCAAAGTTATTAACTATTTCAGATTCATGCTGTGAGGTGGGTGAGCTTATGCCACATGCAGATGCTGAAGGGAAAACACACCTCTTGATCTGCGTGTTTATAATGTAGGTCAAGGTGCAGCTTCGTCTCATAGACTAGATGTAACATAGTAAATATAAATCCTGGACTCTCAAAATAGTGTGATATGTTACGTTTTTATGGTTACATAAGACAGATGGTTACTTAATAAATGGAATTTGGTGGTGCTGTATTGTAACAGTGAGCTGAGCCAGGGATATATTGTTGTTGACTGTGTGTTCCTTTATTAGTTTTGTATTTTTATTCATTTATTTCTGGTACTCTCCTACCTGAGAGGCATGAGGCCTGTGTGGCGTTGCACTGTTAAAATCATCCCAGTGTGGAGATGAAACACCTGTGTGTTACAAAGCCACATGCTCTGTCCTCTCTGATCTACCTAGGTGTTTTAATGTGGGTAATACAGAGATGATACTAATAGAGATAACCACTACTCTACCTAGGTGTTTTAATGTGGGTAATACAGAGATAATACTAACACAGAGATAACCACTGATCTACCTAGGTGTTTTAATGTTGGTAATACTAATACAGAGAACCATTGAACATGCATTTTCCATTATTTCATTGTGTTTATCACTTCAGTTCCTTAAATTTGTAATTTAAAGCATATACAGGGAATTATACAAGAGCCCTTGACTTTTTCCACATTTTGATACATTTTGTTGCCTTTACAACCTTATTCGAAAAATTGATTAAATGCATTTTTTTACCCCTCATCAATATACACACAATACCCCATAATTGACAAAGCGAATTTATCAAATTTTGTTTATCAAATGTATAAAAATGAATACCTTATTTGCATAAGTATTCAGACCCTTTGCTCAGACTCCAATTGAGCTCAAGTGCATCCTGTTTCCATTGATAATCCTTGAGATGTTTCTACAACTTGACTGGAGTCCATATGTGGTAAATTCAAATGATTGGACATGATTGGATAAGAGAAAATCTGTAATTTCAATTAAGACATTAATGAGCGAGCTAGGACGGACGTAGTCAATATAACTATTTGTGCGGCCCTTTTGAAATGCAAAGCGACAGAATTCAGAACATGGACCGTTCTTACAGTGTTCTCCCTGTACGCCAAGTCAGAACCGTAGGATAAATAAAAGGCATACACGCAGACAATGAAAAATTCTTGCAATATTCAATGATTATATTCCTATAAAACAGGTTATAGGCTACATGTGAACAACCAAGTCAGAACAGTAGGCAAAATGAAGAGGTGAAAACAGACCAAATTATTAGGGTGAGGCACATGGGCTACAAACATCTTACTACACAACATACACTTAGTATTACTTTCTTAGCTACAGTATACACATCTCCTGGAATATTACATCATTTATGCAGCAGGAGAAAATACATTTTTTGGACTCACCTTGTTATGCTGTGCTCACTTGAACAGGAAGGTGGCACGGCAGTCCATCGTGGGCATATTTTGTCATCAAAGTCTGGCATTCTCTGGATTTATAGTGCTATCAAAACTGGGAACTCGAAGGGGAAAAAATGGAATCATGATGACGTCAGTGATCTTCAGGTCGTAGCTGTAGAAAGAGGCCCGAGTTCCCAATTTACAATTCCGAGTTGGATTGAAAGTTTAAAACGTATTTTCCCAGTCGTGGATTGTTTTCCCCCCGAAGTTCCCAGTTGTCTTGAACTCACTCAAGTCAGATTTTGCATTACCGAGTTAAGTTGTTTTGAGGGCGGCACAAATCAAGCTTCATTGCCAGCACGGCCAATGTTAAATGTTTACAATTTTAAACTAGGGAAAGAGCCCCTTAATCTTAGACTTGGGACCACACAGCCACTCACTGAATCACAGGCTAATGGTTTGCTTTGCAAAGCTTGCAGTTAGCCACTGATTCCTTCCAAACCACTCATTGTTGAATTTGCCATTTCCAACTTGTTGTGTAATGTTTGTCCAATGGCCGATGAGCACCGATACGTTTTATCTATAATTTCTCATTATTCTCTTCATATGACAAAGATTAAAAAGGATTTGCCAGTAGATTGTCAACTTGATTCATGATGACTGCTAGCTCAGATTTTGAAAGTAAGATGTTGACATGATCAGTCCAATCAAAGCGACTGTAGATATCACGATTTGACGTAATTTTATCTGTGGACAATGACCTTGAGCCTTCTTGGATGGGCACTTCTAATGTAACTCTATGGCAGCACCCAAGGGGCTTGAATTTTCAAGTTCTACCCTTAGACTTGGCAGTGACGTATTGTCCCCATGAATGACAGAACACTAAGCCAATCACGGCACAAAGCTCTGTATTTTCTGCTGCCTTGCCCAACCTCCACAGAATGCACAGAGCTAGGCTGAAACAACCGCATTTTGGAGCTGCCTTACTCAAGAAAACTAAAAAAAAGACCATAACTGTATGCGGCTTAATTAATAACTCAAATATATATGTTTTTTACATTGTTTGCAAACAGAAACATTTTTCTCTCACTTTTTTATTGCTAAAACTGTGGGGCTCAAAACAGGTGGCTCACCTTCACTGAATGATGGGTCGCCACTGAACTTATCTAGAACACTGCACCGTCTGGGTGTTTAACCTTCCCAAGTTCCCCCATGTCACTCTGCGCCTCCGTACATTCCACTGGCTTCCAGCCGAAGCTCACATCCACTACAAGACAATGGTGTTTACTTACGGTGCAGCAAGAAGAACAGCCCCATCTCTACCTTCAGGCTATGCTCAAACCCTGTATCCCAACCCGAGCACTCAGTTCTGCCACCTCTGGTCTCATGGCCGTCCCACTGCTACAGGAGGTCAAGCTCCATCTCAGCCCAGTCAAAGCACTTCTCTGTCCTGGCACCCCAATGGTGGCACTCCCTCTGATGCTAGGCCAGCAGAGTCCCTGCCCATCTGCCCGAAAAGGTCTGAAACCCTATGTCTTTAAAGAGTATCCCCCCAAAACACAAATAATAATGTGACACTGACTAATTGAGGAGAAATGTATTCAATGTGATATGTGGTTGTCTCACCTGGCTATCTTAAGATGAATGTACTTAATGTGCTGGTGACATCACAGGGTCAGAGAGAACTCCTGACTGTAGTCATACAAAAACACTCCAGGCACTCAGCCCATAAGAACCATTCATACTGTCAGATCTAATATGAAGAACTGAACAACCATAAGAACCATTCATACTGTCAGATCTAATATGAAGAACTGAATACAACCATAAGAACCATTCATACTGTCAGATCTAATATGAAGAACTGAATACAACCATAAGAACCATTCATACTGTCAGATCTAATATGAAGAACTGAATACAACTATAAGAACCATTCATACTGTCAGATCTAATATGAAGAACTGAATACAACCATAAGAACCATTCATACTGTCAGATCTAATATGAAGAACTGAATACTACCATAAGAACCATTCATACTGTCAGATCTAATATGAAGAACTGAATACAACCATAAGAACCAA
>NW_024058590.1:0-51584 GCF_016432855.1 Salvelinus namaycush
CTGTTTGGAGTAAAGTAGTCCTGTAACACTCTCCAATGCGTTACATCTGGTTTGGAGTAAAGTAGTCCTGTACCACTCTCCAATGCTGTTACATCTGTTTGGAGTAAAGTAGTCCTGTACCACTCTCCAATGCTATTACATCTGTTTGGAGTAAAGTAGGCCTGTACCCCTCTCCAATACCGTTACATCTGTTTGGAGTAAAGTAGTCCTGTACCCCTCTCCAATACCGTTACATCTGTTTGGATTAAAGTAGTCCTGTACCCCTCTCCAATGCGTTACATCTGGTTTGGAGTAAAGTAGTCCTGTACCCCTCTCCAATGCGTTACATCTGGTTTGGAGTAAAGTAGTCCTGTACCACTCTCCAATACCGTTACATCTGTTTGGAGTAAAGTAGTCCTGTACCACTCTCCAATGCTGTTACATCTGTTTGGAGTAAAGTAGTCCTGTACCACTCTCCAATACCGTTACATCTGTTTGGAGTAAAGTAGTCCTGTACCACTCTCCAATGCTGTTACATCTGTTTGGAGTAAAGTAGTCCTGTACCACTCTCCAATGCTGTTACATCTGTTTGGAGTAAAGTAGGCCTGTACCACTCTCCAATGCTGTTACATCTGTTTGGAGTAAAGTAGTCCTGTACCCCTCTCCAATACCGCTACATCTGTTTGGAGTAAAGTAGTCCTGTACCACTCTCCAATACCGCTACATCTGTTTGGAGTAAAGTAGTCCTGTACCCCTCTCCAATGCTGTTACATCTGTTTGGAGTAAAGTAGTCCTGTACCACTCTCCAATACCGCTACATCTGTTTGGAGTAAAGTAGTCCTGTACCACTCTCCAATGCGTTACATCTGTTTGGAGTAAAGTAGTCCTGTACCCCTCTCCAATGCTGTTACATCTGTTTGGAGTAAAGTAGTCCTGTACCACTCTCCAATACATTACATCTGTTTGGAGTAAAGTAGTCCTGTACCACTCTCCAATGCGTTACATCTGGTTTGGAGTAAAGTAGTCCTGTACCACTCTCCAATACCGTTACATCTGTTTGGAGTAAAGTAGTCCTGTACCACTCTCCAATACCGTTACATCTGGTTTGGAGTAAAGTAGTCCTGTACCACTCTCTAATGCGTTACATCTGTTTGGAGTAAAGTAGTCCTGTACCACTCTCCAATGCTGTTACATCTGTTTGGAGTAAAGTAGTCCTGTACCACTCTCCAATACCGTTACATCTGTTTGGAGTAAAGTAGTCCTGTACCCCTCTCCAATGCGTTACATCTGGTTTGGAGTAAAGTAGTCCTGTACCACTCTCTAATGCGTTACATCTGTTTGGAGTAAAGTAGTCCTGTACCCCTCTCCAATGCTGTTACATCTGTTTGGAGTAAAGTAGGCCTGTACCCCTCTCCAATGCTGTTACATCTGTTTGGAGTATAGTAGTCCTGTACCACTCTCCAATACATTACATCTGTTTGGAGTAAAGTAGGCCTGTACCCCTCTCCAATACATTACATCTGTTTGGAGTAAAGTAGGCCTGTACCCCTTTCCAATACATTACATCTGTTTGGAGTAAAGTAGGCCTGTACCACTCTTCAATACCGTTACATCTGTTTGGAGTAAAGTAGGCCTGTACCACTCTCCAATGCTATTACATCTGTTTGGAGTAAAGTAGGCCTGTACCCCTCTCCAATGCCGTTACATCTGTTTGGAGTAAAGTAGTCCTGCCCACTCTCCAATGTCGTTACATCTGTTTGGAGTAAAGTAGTCCTGTACCACTCTCCAATGCGTTACATCTGTTTGGAGTAAAGTAGGCCTGTACCACTCTCCAATGCGTTACATCTGTTTGGAGTAAAGTAGTCCTGTACCCCTCTCCAATGCTGTTACATCTGTTTGGAGTAAAGTAGTCCTGTACCCCTCTCCAATGCGTTACATCTGTTTGGAGTAAAGTAGGCCTGTACCCCTCTCCAATGCGTTACATCTGTTTGGAGTAAAGTAGGCCTGTACCACTCTCCAATGCGTTACATCTGTTTGGAGTAAAGTAGTCCTGTACCCCTCTCCAATGCTGTTACATCTGTTTGGAGTAAAGTAGTCCTGTACCCCTCTCCAATGCGTTACATCTGTTTGGAGTAAAGTAGGCCTGTACCACTCTCCAATGCGTTACATCTGTTTGGAGTAAAGTAGTCCTGTACCACTCTCCAATGCGTTACATCTGTTTGGAGTAAAGTAGTCCTGTACCACTCTCCAATGCTGTTACATCTGTTTGGAGTAAAGTAGGCCTGTACCCCTCACCAATGCTGTTACATCTGTTTGGAGTAAAGTAGTCCTGTACCACTCTCCAATGCGTTACATCTGGTTTGGAGTAAAGTAGTCCTGTACCACTCTCTAATGCGTTACATCTGTTTGGAGTAAAGTAGTCCTGTACCCCTCTCCAATGCTATTACATCTGTTTGGAGTAAAGTAGGCCTGTACCCCTCTCCAATACCGTTACATCTGGTTTGGAGTAAAGTAGTCCTGTACCACTCTCTAATGCGTTACATCTGTTTGGAGTAAAGTAGTCCTGTACCACTCTCCAATACCGTTACATCTGTTTGGAGTAAAGTAGTCCTGTACCCCTCTCCAATACCGTTACATCTGGTTTGGAGTAAAGTAGTCCTGTACCACTCTCTAATGCGTTACATCTGTTTGGAGTAAAGTAGTCCTGTACCACTCTCCAATGCGTTACATCTGGTTTGGAGTAAAGTAGTCCTGTACCACTCTCTAATGCGTTACATCTGTTTGGAGTAAAGTAGTCCTGTACCACTCTCCAATGCTATTACATCTGTTTGGAGTAAAGTAGGCCTGTACCCCTCTCCAATACCGTTACATCTGTTTGGAGTAAAGTAGTCCTGTACCCCTCTCCAATACCGTTACATCTGTTTGGAGTAAAGTAGGCCTGTACCCCTCTTCAATACCGTTACATCTGTTTGGAGTAAAGTAGGCCTGTACCCCTTTCCAATACATTACATCTGTTTGGAGTAAAGTTGGCCTGTACCCCTCTCCAATACCGTTACATCTGTTTGGAGTAAAGTAGTCCTGTACCCCTCTCCAATACCGTTACATCTGTTTGGAGTAAAGTAGTCCTGTACCCCTCTCCAATACCGTTACATCTGTTTGGATTAAAGTAGTCCTGTACCCCTCTCCAATGCGTTACATCTGGTTTGGAGTAAAGTAGTCCTGTACCCCTCTCCAATGCGTTACATCTGGTTTGGAGTAAAGTAGTCCTGTACCACTCTCCAATACCGTTACATCTGTTTGGAGTAAAGTAGTCCTGTACCACTCTCCAATGCTGTTACATCTGTTTGGAGTAAAGTAGTCCTGTACCACTCTCCAATACCGTTACATCTGTTTGGAGTAAAGTAGTCCTGTACCACTCTCCAATGCTGTTACATCTGTTTGGAGTAAAGTAGTCCTGTACCACTCTCCAATGCTGTTACATCTGTTTGGAGTAAAGTAGTCCTGTACCACTCTCCAATACCGCTACATCTGTTTGGAGTAAAGTAGTCCTGTACCACTCTCCAATACCGCTACATCTGTTTGGAGTAAAGTAGTCCTGTACCACTCTCCAATGCGTTACATCTGGTTTGGAGTAAAGTAGTCCTGTACCACTCTCCAATGCGTTACATCTGTTTGGAGTAAAGTAGTCCTGTACCCCTCTCCAATGCTGTTACATCTGTTTGGAGTAAAGTAGTCCTGTACCACTCTCCAATGCGTTACATCTGGTTTGGAGTAAAGTAGTCCTGTACCCCTCTCCAATGCTGTTACATCTGTTTGGAGTAAAGTAGTCCTGTACCACTCTCCAATACCGTTACATCTGTTTGGAGTAAAGTAGTCCTGTACCACTCTCCAATACCGTTACATCTGTTTGGAGTAAAGTAGTCCTGTACCCCTCTCCAATGCTGTTACATCTGTTTGGAGTAAAGTAGTCCTGTACCACTCTCTAATGCGTTACATCTGGTTTGGAGTAAAGTAGTCCTGTACCCCTCTCCAATGCGTTACATCTGTTTGGAGTAAAGTAGTCCTGTACCCCTCTCCAATGCTGTTACATCTGTTTGGAGTAAAGTAGTCCTGTACCACTCTCCAATACCGTTACATCTGTTTGGAGTAAAGTAGTCCTGTACCACTCTCCAATACCGTTACATCTGTTTGGAGTAAAGTAGTCCTGTACCCCTCTCCAATACCGTTACATCTGGTTTGGAGTAAAGTAGTCCTGTACCACTCTCTAATGCGTTACATCTGTTTGGAGTAAAGTAGTCCTGTACCACTCTCCAATACCGTTACATCTGTTTGGAGTAAAGTAGTCCTGTACCCCTCTCCAATGCGTTACATCTGGTTTGGAGTAAAGTAGTCCTGTACCACTCTCTAATGCGTTACATCTGTTTGGAGTAAAGTAGTCCTGTACCCCTCTCCAATGCTGTTACATCTGTTTGGAGTAAAGTAGGCCTGTACCCCTCTCCAATGCTGTTACATCTGTTTGGAGTATAGTAGTCCTGTACCACTCTCCAATACATTACATCTGTTTGGAGTAAAGTAGTCCTGTACCACTCTCCAATGCGTTACATCTGGTTTGGAGTAAAGTAGTCCTGTACCACTCTCCAATACCGTTACATCTGTTTGGAGTAAAGTAGGCCTGTACCACTCTCCAATGCTATTACATCTGTTTGGAGTAAAGTAGGCCTGTACCCCTCTCCAATGCCGTTACATCTGTTTGGAGTAAAGTAGTCCTGCCCACTCTCCAATGTCGTTACATCTGTTTGGAGTAAAGTAGTCCTGTACCACTCTCCAATGCGTTACATCTGTTTGGAGTAAAGTAGGCCTGTACCACTCTCCAATGCGTTACATCTGTTTGGAGTAAAGTAGTCCTGTACCCCTCTCCAATGCTGTTACATCTGTTTGGAGTAAAGTAGTCCTGTACCCCTCTCCAATGCGTTACATCTGTTTGGAGTAAAGTAGGCCTGTACCCCTCTCCAATGCGTTACATCTGTTTGGAGTAAAGTAGGCCTGTACCACTCTCCAATGCGTTACATCTGTTTGGAGTAAAGTAGTCCTGTACCCCTCTCCAATGCTGTTACATCTGTTTGGAGTAAAGTAGTCCTGTACCCCTCTCCAATGCGTTACATCTGTTTGGAGTAAAGTAGGCCTGTACCACTCTCCAATGCGTTACATCTGTTTGGAGTAAAGTAGTCCTGTACCACTCTCCAATGCGTTACATCTGTTTGGAGTAAAGTAGTCCTGTACCACTCTCCAATGCTGTTACATCTGTTTGGAGTAAAGTAGGCCTGTACCCCTCACCAATGCTGTTACATCTGTTTGGAGTAAAGTAGTCCTGTACCACTCTCCAATGCGTTACATCTGTTTGGAGTAAAGTAGGCCTGTACCCCTCTCCAATGCTGTTACATCTGTTTGGAGTAAAGTAGGCCTGTACCCCTCTCCAATACCGTTACATCTGTTTGGAGTAAAGTAGTCCTGTACCACTCTCCAATGCTGTTACATCTGTTTGGAGTAAAGTAGTCCTGTACCACTCTCCAATGTCGTTACATCTGTTTGGAGTAAAGTAGGCCTGTACCCCTCTCCAATGCTGTTACATCTGTTTGGAGTAAAGTAGTCCTGTACCACTCTCCAATGCGTTACATCTGTTTGGAGTAAAGTAGGCCTGTACCCCTCTCCAATGCTGTTACATCTGTTTGGAGTAAAGTAGGCCTGTACCCCTCTCCAATGCTGTTACATCTGTTTGGAGTAAAGTAGTCCTGTACCACTCTCCAATGCGTTACATCTGGTTTGGAGTAAAGTAGTCCTGTACCACTCTCCAATGCGTTACATCTGTTTGGAGTAAAGTAGTCCAGTACCACTCTTCAATACCGTTACATCTGTTTGGAGTAAAGTAGGCCTGTACCCCTCTCCAATACCGTTACATCTGTTTGGAGTAAAGTAGGCCTGTACCACTCTCCAATGCGTTACATCTGTTTGGAGTAAAGTAGTTCTGTACCACTCTCCAATGCGTTACATCTGGTTTGGAGTAAAGTAGTCCTGTACCACTCTCCAATGCGTTACATCTGTTTGGAGTAAAGTAGTCCAGTACCACTCTTCAATACCGTTACATCTGTTTGGAGTAAAGTAGGCCTGTACCACTCTTCAATACTGTTACATCTGTTTGGAGTAAAGTAGGCCTGTACCACTCTCCAATGCGTTACATCTGTTTGGAGTAAAGTAGTCCTGTACCACTCTCCAATGCGTTACATCTGTTTGGAGTAAAGTAGGCCTGTACCACTCTCCAATGCGTTACATCTGTTTGGAGTAAAGTAGTCCTGTACCACTCTCCAATGCGTTACATCTGTTTGGAGTAAAGTAGGCCTGTACCCCTCTCCAATGCTGTTACATCTGTTTGGAGTAAAGTAGTCCTGTACCACTCTCCAATGCGTTACATCTGTTTGGAGTAAAGTAGGCCTGTACCCCTCTCCAATGCTGTTACATCTGTTTGGAGTAAAGTAGGCCTGTACCCCTCTCCAATGCTGTTACATCTGTTTGGAGTAAAGTAGTCCTGTACCACTCTCCAATGCGTTACATCTGGTTTGGAGTAAAGTAGTCCTGTACCACTCTCCAATGCGTTACATCTGTTTGGAGTAAAGTAGTCCAGTACCACTCTTCAATACCGTTACATCTGTTTGGAGTAAAGTAGGCCTGTACCACTCTTCAATACCGTTACATCTGTTTGGAGTAAAGTAGGCCTGTACCACTCTCCAATGCGTTACATCTGTTTGGAGTAAAGTAGTTCTGTACCACTCTCCAATGCGTTACATCTGGTTTGGAGTAAAGTAGTCCTGTACCACTCTCCAATGCGTTACATCTGTTTGGAGTAAAGTAGTCCAGTACCACTCTTCAATACCGTTACATCTGTTTGGAGTAAAGTAGGCCTGTACCACTCTTCAATACTGTTACATCTGTTTGGAGTAAAGTAGGCCTGTACCACTCTCCAATGCGTTACATCTGTTTGGAGTAAAGTAGTCCTGTACCACTCTCCAATGCGTTACATCTGTTTGGAGTAAAGTAGGCCTGTACCACTCTCCAATGCGTTACATCTGTTTGGAGTAAAGTAGTCCTGTACCACTCTCCAATGCGTTACATCTGTTTGGAGTAAAGTAGGCCTGTACCCCTCTCCAATGCTGTTACATCTGTTTGGAGTAAAGTAGTCCTGTACCACTCTCCAATGCGTTACATCTGTTTGGAGTAAAGTAGGCCTGTACCCCTCTTCAATGCTGTTACATCTGTTTGGAGTAAAGTAGGCCTGTACCCCTCTCCAATACCGTTACATCTGTTTGGAGTAAGGTAGTCCTGTACCCCTCTCCAATGCTGTTACATCTGTTTGGAGTAAAGTAGGCCTGTACCCCTCTCCAATGCTGTTACATCTGTTTGGAGTAAAGTTGTCCTGTACCCCTCTCCAATGCTGTTACATCTGTTTGGAGTAAAGTAGGCCTGTACCCCTCTCCAATACCGTTACATCTGTTTGGAGTAAAGTAGTCCTGTACCACTCTCCAATGCTGTTACATCTGTTTGGAGTAAAGTAGTCCTGTACCACTCTCCAATGTCGTTACATCTGTTTGGAGTAAAGTAGGCCTGTACCCCTCTCCAATGCTGTTACATCTGTTTGGAGTAAAGTAGTCCTGTACCACTCTCCAATGCGTTACATCTGTTTGGAGTAAAGTAGGCCTGTACCCCTCTCCAATGCTGTTACATCTGTTTGGAGTAAAGTAGTCCTGTACCCCTCTCCAATGCTGTTACATCTGTTTGGAGTAAAGTAGTCCTGTACCACTCTCCAATGCTGTTACATCTGTTTGGAGTAAAGTAGGCCTGTACCCCTCTCCAATGCTGTTACATCTGTTTGGAGTAAAGTAGTCCTGTACCACTCTCCAATGCGTTACATCTGGTTTGGAGTAAAGTAGTCCTGTACCACTCTCCAATGCGTTACATCTGTTTGGAGTAAAGTAGTCCAGTACCACTCTTCAATACCGTTACATCTGTTTGGAGTAAAGTAGGCCTGTACCCCTCTCCAATGCCGTTACATCTGTTTGGAGTAAAGTAGTCCTGTACCACTCTTCAATACCGTTACATCTGTTTGGAGTAAATTAGGCCTGTACCACTCTCCAATGCGTTACATCTGTTTGGAGTAAAGTAGTCCTGTACCACTCTCCAATGCGTTACATCTGTTTGGAGTAAAGTAGGCCTGTACCCCTCTCCAATACCGTTACATCTGTTTGGAGTAAAGTAGGCCTGTACCCCTCTCCAATGCCGTTACATCTGTTTGGAGTAAAGTAGGCCTGTACCACTCTCCAATGCTATTACATCTGTTTGGAGTAAAATAGTCCTGTACCACTCTCCAATACCATTACATCTGTTTAGAGTAAAGTTGGCCTGTACCCCTCTCCAATGCCGTTACATCTGTTTGGAGTAAAGTAGTCCTGTACCACTCTCCAATGCTGTTACATCTGTTTGGAGTAAAGTAGGCCTGTACCCCTCTCCAATGCATTACATCTGTTTGGAGTAAAGTAGGCCTGTACCCCTCTCCAATGCTGTTACATCTGTTTGGAGTAAAGTAGTCCTGTACCACTCTTCAATACCGTTACATCTGTTTGGAGTAAAGTAGTCCTGTACCACTCTCCAATGCGTTACATCTGTTTGGAGTAAAGTAGGCCTGTACCACTCTCCAATGTCGTTACATCTGTTTGGAGTAAAGTAGTCCTGTACCACTCTCCAATGCTGTTACATCTGTTTGGAGTCAAGTAGGCCTGTACCCCTCTCCAATGTCGTTACATCTGTTTGGAGTAAAGTAGGCCTGTACCCCTCTCCAATGCTGTTACATCTGTTTGGAGTAAAGTAGGCCTGTACCACTCTCCAATGCTGTTACATCTGTTTGGAGTCAAGTAGGCCTGTACCCCTCTCCAATGCTGTTACATCTGTTTGGAGTAAAGTAGGCCTGTACCACTCTCCAATGCTGTTACATCTGTTTGGAGTCAAGTAGTCCTGTACCACTCTCCAATGCTGTTACATCTGTTTGGAGTAAAGTAGGCCTGTACCCCTCTCCAATACCGTTACATCTGTTTGGAGTAAAGTAGTCCTGTACCACTCTCCAATGCTGTTACATCTGTTTGGAGTAAAGTAGTCCTGTACCCCTCTCCAATGCTGTTACATCTGTTTGGAGTAAAGTAGGCCTGTACCCCTCTCCAATGCTGTTACATCTGTTTGGAGTAAAGTAGTCCTGTACCCCTCTCCAATGCTGTTACATCTGTTTGGAGTAAAGTAGGCCTGTACCCCTCTCCAATACCGTTACATCTGTTTGGAGTAAAGTAGTCCTGTACCACTCTCCAATGCTGTTACATCTGTTTGGAGTAAAGTAGTCCTGTACCACTCTCCAATGCTGTTACATCTGTATTGAGTAAAGTAGGCCTGTACCCCTCTCCAATACCGTTACATCTGTTTGGAGTAAAGTAGGCCTGTACCCCTCTCCAATGCTGTTACATCTGTTTGGAGTAAAGTAGTCCTGTACCACTCTCCAATGCTGTTACATCTGTTTGGAGTAAAGTAGGCCTGTACCCCTCTCCAATGCTGTTACATCTGTTTGGAGTAAAGTAGTCCTGTACCCCTCTCCAATGCTGTTACATCTGTTTGGAGTAAAGTAGGCCTGTACCCCTCTCCAATACCGTTACATCTGTTTGGAGTAAAGTAGTCCTGTACCACTCTCCAATGCTGTTACATCTGTTTGGAGTAAAGTAGTCCTGTACCCCTCTCCAATGCTGTTACATCTGTTTGGAGTAAAGTAGGCCTGTACCCCTCTCCAATACCGTTACATCTGTTTGGAGTAAAGTAGGCCTGTACCCCTCTCCAATGCTGTTACATCTGTTTGGAGTAAAGTAGTCCAGTACCACTCTTCAATACCGTTACATCTGTTTGGAGTAAAGTAGGCCTGTACCACTCTTCAATACCGTTACATCTGTTTGGAGTAAATTAGGCCTGTACCACTCTCCAATGCGTTACATCTGTTTGGAGTAAAGTAGTCCTGTACCACTCTCCAATGTGTTACATCTGTTTGGAGTAAAGTAGGCCTGTACCACTCTCCAATGTGTTACATCTGTTTGGAGTAAAGTAGTCCTGTACCCCTCTCCAATGCTGTTACATCTGTTTGGAGTAAAGTAGTCCTGTACCCCTCTCCAATGCGTTACATCTGTTTGGAGTAAAGTAGGCCTGTACCCCTCTCCAATGCTGTTACATCTGTTTGGAGTAAAGTAGTCCTGTACCACTCTTCAATACCGTTACATCTGTTTGGAGTAAAGTAGTCCTGTACCACTCTCCAATGCGTTACATCTGTTTGGAGTAAAGTAGGCCTGTACCACTCTCCAATGTCGTTACATCTGTTTGGAGTAAAGTAGTCCTGTACCACTCTCCAATGCGTTACATCTGTTTGGAGTAAAGTAGTCCTGTACCACTCTCCAATGCTGTTACATCTGTTTGGAGTAAAGTAGGCCTGTACCCCTCTCCAATGCTGTTACATCTGTTTGGATTAAAGTAGTCCTGTACCACTCTCCAATGCGTTACATCTGTTTGGAGTAAAGTACGCCTGTACCCCTCTCCAATGCTGTTACATCTGTTTGGAGTAAAGTAGGCCTGTACCCCTCTCCAATGCTGTTACATCTGTTTGGAGTAAAGTAGTCCTGTACCACTCTCCAATGCTGTTACATCTGTTTGGAGTCAAGTAGGCCTGTACCCCTCTCCAATGCTGTTACATCTGTTTGGAGTAAAGTAGGCCTGTACCCCTCTCCAATACCGTTACATCTGTTTGGAGTAAAGTAGTCCTGTACCACTCTCCAATGCTGTTACATCTGTTTGGAGTAAAGTAGTCCTGTACCCCTCTCCAATGCTGTTACATCTGTTTGGAGTAAAGTAGGCCTGTACCCCTCTCCAATGCTGTTACATCTGTTTGGAGTAAAGTAGTCCTGTACCCCTCTCCAATGCTGTTACATCTGTTTGGAGTAAAGTAGTCCTGTACCCCTCTCCAATACCGTTACATCTGTTTGGAGTAAAGTAGTCCTGTACCACTCTCCAATGCTGTTACATCTGTTTGGAGTAAAGTAGTCCTGTACCCCTCTCCAATGCTGTTACATCTGTATTGAGTAAAGTAGGCCTGTACCCCTCTCCAATACCGTTACATCTGTTTGGAGTAAAGTAGGCCTGTACCCCTCTCCAATGCTGTTACATCTGTTTGGAGTAAAGTAGTCCTGTACCACTCTCCAATGCTGTTACATCTGTTTGGAGTAAAGTAGGCCTGTACCCCTCTCCAATGCTGTTACATCTGTTTGGAGTAAAGTAGTCCTGTACCCCTCTCCAATGCTGTTACATCTGTTTGGAGTAAAGTAGGCCTGTACCCCTCTCCAATACCGTTACATCTGTTTGGAGTAAAGTAGTCCTGTACCACTCTCCAATGCTGTTACATCTGTTTGGAGTAAAGTAGTCCTGTACCCCTCTCCAATGCTGTTACATCTGTTTGGAGTAAAGTAGGCCTGTACCCCTCTCCAATACCGTTACATCTGTTTGGAGTAAAGTAGGCCTGTACCCCTCTCCAATGCTGTTACATCTGTTTGGAGTAAAGTAGGCCTGTACCCCTCTCCAATACTGTTACATCTGTTTGGAGTAAAGTAGTCCTGTACCACTCTCCAATGCTGTTACATCTGTTTGGAGTAAAGTAGTCCTGTACCACTCTCCAATGCGTTACATCTGTTTGGAGTAAAGTAGTCCTGTACCACTCTCCAATGCTGTTACATCTGTTTGGAGTAAAGTAGGCCTGTACCCCTCTCCAATGCTGTTACATCTGTTTGGAGTAAAGTAGGCCTGTACCCCTCTCCAATACCGTTACATCTGTTTGGAGTAAAGTTGTCTTGTACCACTCTCCAATGCTGTTACATCTGTTTGGAGTAAAGTAGTCCTGTACCCCTCTCCAATGCTGTTACATCTGTTTGGAGTAAAGTAGGCCTGTACCCCTCTCCAATACCGTTACATCTGTTTGGAGTAAAGTAGTCCTGTACCCCTCTCCAATGCTGTTACATCTGTTTGGAGTAAAGTAGTCCTGTACCCCTCTCCAATGCTGTTACATCTGTTTGGAGTAAAGTAGGCCTGTACCCCTCTCCAATGCTGTTACATCTGTTTGGAGTAAAGTAGGCCTGTACCCCTCTCCAATGCTGTTACATCTGTTTGGAGTAAAGTAGTCCTGTACCCCTCTCCAATGCTGTTACATCTGTTTGGAGTAAAGTAGTCCTGTACCCCTCTCCAATGCGTTACATCTGTTTGGAGTAAAGTAGTCCTGTACCACTCTCCAATGCTGTTACATCTGTTTGGAGTAAAGTAGTCCTGTACCACTCTCCAATGCTGTTACATCTGTTTGGAGTAAAGTAGTCCTGTACCCCTCTCCAATGCTGTTACATCTGTTTGGAGTAAAGTAGTCCTGTACCACTCTCCAATACCGTTACATCTGTTTGGAGTAAAGTAGTCCTGTACCCCTCTCCAATGCGTTACATCTGTTTGGAGTAAAGTAGTCCTGTACCCCTCTCCAATGCGTTACATCTGTTTGGAGTAAAGTAGTCCTGTACCCCTCTCCAATGCTGTTACATCTGTTTGGAGTAAAGTAGGCCTGTACCCCTCTCCAATGCTGTTACATCTGTTTGGAGTAAAGTAGTCCTGTACCACTCTCCAATGCGTTACATCTGTTTGGAGTAAAGTAGTCCTGTACCACTCTCCAATACCGTTACATCTGTTTGGAGTAAAGTAGTTCTGTACCACTCTCCAATGCGTTACATCTGTTTGGAGTAAAGTAGGCCTGTACCACTCTCCAATGCTGTTACATCTGTTTGGAGTAAAGTAGTCCTGTACCACTCTCCAATGCGTTACATCTGTTTGGAGTAAAGTAGTCCTGTACCCCTCTCCAATGCGTTACATCTGTTTGGAGTAAAGTAGTCCTGTACCCCTCTCCAATGCTGTTACATCTGTTTGGAGTAAAGTAGGCCTGTACCCCTCTCCAATGCTGTTACATCTGTTTGGAGTAAAGTAGTCCTGTACCCCTCTCCAATGCTGTTACATCTGTTTGGAGTAAAGTAGTCCTGTACCCCTCTCCAATGCGTTACATCTGTTTGGAGTAAAGTAGTCCTGTACCCCTCTCCAATGCGTTACATCTGTTTGGAGTAAAGTAGTCCTGTACCACTCTCCAATGCTGTTACATCTGTTTGGAGTAAAGTAGTCCTGTACCCCTCTCCAATGCTGTTACATCTGTTTGGAGTAAAGTAGTCCTGTACCACTCTCCAATGCTGTTACATCTGTTTGGAGTAAAGTAGTCCTGTACCACTCTTCTTACCTTCTGGTACCTTATCATCCCTGCCTTTCAACCCTGTTTCTGATCACACATACTAGAAATGTAGCACCTACATACACACACAGGGAGTTTCTGAGTCTGCTCTCAATGTGTCTCTATTAGTGACTAGCCCACTGGGCAAGGAGGCCCACCTAATCAGATTATTTGTCTTTTTACCTAAACATGCAACCACTATCATATAGAATTCATAGCAAGCAGTGCAATGGAATGACATTCAGATGGATCACTAGTCACTTTAATATTGCCACTTTATTAATGTTTACATGTCTTGCATTACTCATCTCGTATGAATATACCGTATTTTATACAATCTATTACATTTTGCCTATGCCGCTCTGTCATTGCTCACCCATATATTTATATTTATATATTCTTATTCCATTCCTTTACTTAGATTTGTGTGTATTAGGTAGTTGTTGTGGAATTGTTAGATTACTTGTTAGATATTTCTGCACTGTCGGAACTAGAAGCACAAGCATTTTGCTACACTCGTAATAACATCTGCTAACCATGTGTATGTGACCAATAACATCTGCTAACCATGTGTATGTAACCAATAAAATGTGATTTGATTTGAGATAACTAAAAAAAAAAAAAAAAAAAAAATAACTAACTGAAAGCCACACCCTCAATAAGTCACAAATATGACCTCATTGAGGCATATGTCAATGTGCTTCTATGGCTATATGCACCATGCCACTGCCTATTTAATTTGTTCATTTAGCAAACAAGACAGCTCATAATCCAGTGCCTTTATAATAGTCAACACATATATTTTGGCTTTAATTAGCTTTAAAAATGCTACATTTTTTCTTAGTCTCATGGCAAAATGTGTAGAATAGCATGAAATTAGCTATAAAACATCAAATGTTTATCTTTGCCCAATGGCAAAATTTGTAGAATTGCAGGAAGTTGGCTGCCCCCCCATACTCAAAGGTCTGCAGGCCCACCCACTAATGAATTTCTGCCTACACTACTGGACTAGCCTTGGTGAACATTGTCAGTCTTTATTTCATGTTATTGATGTATCAGTTTTTTTCTCCAGTTTTAATCTGTTGATAATTCCATCTCCATTGTCTATACCTCCTTTGATTCCCATCATCTAGTGAATTAGTGAGGCCTTGGCCTTGGCTGCTGTTGAAAGCAATCCAGCCCAAGCCAGGGTTTACACACATACTCATTGGCTTACACACACACTTTGAGTTACCATGACTAATACCTTACAATTTGGCAGGCATAGGCTGGGATCAAAGGTCAACCCTAGGTAAATAAACATTGGACCACACCATTGGCTCCATGGTGACTACATTACTGTAACTCTGTGTGATTGATTTAAAGTTGCCCCCCTCCCATTTGGTTCATTAATAACAAATCATCAGAAATTTAGGCATCTTTAGGGCTACTATCATGGAATATACTGTACGTGTTTAATGGTTATACAGTTTTACACAGCACAAAATACTGGTTGAATAGCATAGTAGATAAGGTCCATAAAGTTCTGTCCATTGCTGAAATGTTAAAAATGATATTGGATTAATATTTTTCCATTGTTATCATCTTCTATTCTGATGTGAAATATAGTCCCTGCCCCTCCTGGGATAGCCATTGTTTCCTCCCAGATCCTACCTCCAGCCTGCTCAAAAGGCAGGTATAATCTTTCTTCCTGGGACTTGCACTGGGCCTGACCCCAGCGCATATAAAACATGTTAGCTAATGGGGCGGGCAGCGGGGCCAAGTCCGAGCGTTTGATCAGGAAATCCTGCATGCGCCTTACTGGATGGAAATGTGATTAGTAGCCTTGGTGACGAAGAGACGAGATCCACACGGCTTTCGCTCAAGCGGATGTGACAGCTTGTGTTTTTCCGCGTCTCCCAGCGCAGCGGGATCACAAGGGCTGGATACAGGGCATTAGATAATGCGCGGGTAATTGAATGCATCGGCAAAGCTGGGGAAAGGGGAGATGCTTCTGATCGCGACCTGTGATAAGATAACCGCACTATTTACTTGATTTAATTATTCCCAATGCCCCGTGCGCCACCTGTAATGTAATGCCTTGCATTTACAGAAGTGGAAAACTGAAATGCTGGGCAACATACATTCTGGAATTTAATAAATCAAGTAGGCGTAGTTTTTAGGCCTATAGGCTACTGTCTTGATGCGTTTTTGCGCATTTCTAGAGTGGATTGGGAGCGAGACGATGTCAAGGTGACGCGTCGTGTTGCGACAAATCAACGACCTGAAGGGTGAAAGTAGATTCCAGTTGTCCGGAATCTAGAACCAAAACAAACATGTCAAACCTATTTAGTTGGCAATGACAAGACACTCTCTGGAATACCGAGGTGTATATTGTTTCTGATTATGTTTTTATATCCACATGTCTCAGTCCCAATCTTAAAAAATCTTTACAAGCTAAAACATGTAGGTTGGCCAAGTGCATAGAAAACAAATCACTAATTTAGAAGGAATTCAATATTTAAACTCTGGGTCAACACTGTCAAACATGCATAATTACGCATTTCAATGTGAACTAGGCTTTTTTCATTAGTGGAGATTCAATTTAATTAGTTTTAATTAATTTCCATATGAGAACAAAGGCCAGCAATATTTTTAATATACTGTATATCTGTAGTTCCCGCCACTAACCAACTATAAAATATATTTCTGAACACTTCTCATCAATATTGACCTATGAAGAGAAATCTTCACACAGAATGCTTCATCCATTCTCCTGAGAATATGACAACGATGAAATAGTGACCATAAAAAGAGAAAGCCGATCATTTCCCAAACATCTGTGAAAAATGTAACCTTTCCGTCGCTCTCATGATGTCAGTGCGCCGCTGTTTTCTGCGGGGATTGCGCTAAAACGCTTGTGACAGAGCCAAAGTAAACAATTCCAAATGGAGCCCAGCGCGGGAAAAGGGACACTAACAACAAAAGGAGTTAGATATGGATCATTGGGTCTACGCGCCGAACGCAGCTTGGACCAATTATTGTTATCATCTTGATCCAATTGAATCAATCCGAGCAGGGACTCGAGGGTGGCGGGTGCAAACGTTGGTCAAATATCCCCCACCCCCTTCTCCCTCTACCCATGCTGTGACCACTGGTGACTGTTAAGAGAATAGTCAATAGCCACCTGATTTGAATGCGCAATTCCTCACATAACATAACATGTCCACACTCTTTTAACAATGTTTACAATAGGTCAAATTGGGAAGACCCCATTCTCTATATACTGAAAGTGAAACAAGAGATAGGGAGGATTTCAATTTGAATATGTGTCCACTAGAGAAAGCAATGTTTTATTTTTAGAGATCCAGAGAAGTTTCTTTATCTCCCTGCAAAATGTTTTTATATCCGTGCCAATAAGCAGCCACCCGCCCCTTCCCCCTCCGTTTTCGGTGAATATGACAGAGCTATAATGGGAGATGAGGCTGAGCGCTGTATCCTTGTGGCGCACGAGCGCTCCTTAGCACAATGATTGGATTTAGGATGTTACAAGGTTTTTTATTTGACAAAGTGGTCAATCCATTGCGTGATAGCCTTTAGTTATATTTGTTTTGTATTCATAAGTATGTCATAATACACTACCCTCTCGCTCACACACTCTCACACACACACACCATGGCTCAGGGTCTGTATATGGTGCCAGAGGAAACCTTCACCCTTTCTAAAACAATCAGCATTTTAATCAAGGAACCTGTAGAATTAATTAGGGTTCAAGAAAAACAATACACAGTAGTACTTATTATTATATCTTAAGCCAGGTCGCGTTACCACCAATCACCCTAAATCGTTGTGTTGACATGGTCAGTGTTTTCAATGATAATAGTGATATTATTTCAGGTAATGCGCCTTGGCACGTGGGTAAATGTAATGGTCACTGTGATTCCATTACTTGTTAATAGCATAGCGGAATAGATTTCAAAAAACGAATAAACGTATTTCCAACACCAAAAACTAGACGCAGGGTTAGGCTATTCAAATGTAAACCCTACGAGCTCCGGAGCCTGCTGTTTTTCTGTTCTACCTGGTAATTAATTGCACCCACCTGGTGTCCCATGTCTAAATCAGCCCCTGACTAGAGGGGAACAATGAAAAGATGCCGTGGAACTGGCTTCGAGGACCAGAGCTGAGGGGACGAGAGGTTGACTTGGTTCCGTTGGAACGTTAGCTAGCGTTGCGAGTAAAGAGTTCACCCAGGCCGTAGATACATGCTTTAACTCAAATTTTAAAGTAACTAACTAAGGGTAACACATGTTTTAAATGTGTGTTTGTTTTCAAACCAACAGTTAGTCTACGCCTAAAAATAAGCATTCCACTTTCCGCACAAGGTTACAAGTGTACGCACAAGCATCATGTACATGCAGTAAGTGTAGCCTAATATTATAGCATATTCAGCTAATTAATTGTCTCTCATTCGATGTTTCTAGGCTCATCTTTTCCATTGGGTATGCTATATAAAAGGCTACATCGTTTATTTGCATTAAGACATTTAGCCGTCCCCGGGTCCCTTTAACAGTTGTTGCAGCAATTACGTCGACATAATACCCCTCTGATGTTCTACCACCGCTGGAAGCCACCGTGTGCATCCGCAGGATGGTAGACCTATTACACAAAGCCGGTTCTAGTTCTCCAAATTAAAAATGGACTCCATTGACTGTTGACCTTGGCTCGACTTTCTCCCTTTCTATTTGTATTAGGTTATTAACACAAACCCCTGAAAGTATATTTTTTTAAGTCTGAAGCAAATTTGATTAAGCCTCTTTACTTGCGCGGGTACAGACATAGACTACCAATCGCTGTCTAAACTCCTGTCTGCTCCTTGTTACATATAGCGGCGGTGAGACACTGAACTCACTGAAACCGTCTCGGCCTGAAAGCCTCTATCCCTCCGTCCACATCTGATTGAGGGGGCCAAGGTTTGCAGCACATTACCGCTTTATTGAATTAATTACGATAAGGATCATAGCTTTAAACGCGGGGTGAGGCGAGGAGTGTTTTTCAGCTTAGATAGCTCCGAGCAATTTCTCCCCTGAACGATCGCGCAGGGTTATTGGATCTGTCAGGCCTGAACTCGGTGGCACACTAACGAACTCCATAAGGTAAAGAGGTTGGGCACAGTTCGCGGCGGTGATCCCTATACCTCTGCTACACAGGGAAATTTGTACTACATACTGAACAAATAAGGAGAGAGAGGCAGGCAGAGCCGTCGTTTCAATGGTGCTGCATGCAACTCCAAAGGCTTGGAGGAGAGAGCGGGGTTTCCCGGTGTCTCGCGCCATATACACTTTCACCAGATGGAATTAACTGTATCATTATATTATGATACCGGTTGGATTTGTAACGACCTTACTCAGTTTGACTTGTTTGCCTGTATAATAAGGCGACGTCCACGAGTCTACAGAATCTACGCTATATAGGCCCAGTAAAAACGTTACAAAATAGCCTATGTTTTGCGTTGGGTGCGCAGTTGGGAAAACCAAGAAGACCTCCCATCCACTTCACATCAAATGATTCCTCTTCCAGTGAGTGAGTCCATTCTCATTTTCTCAATTTTACCCATCACAATGTTGAAAGTATGAGAAGACATTAGCAGAGAATTCCTGTCGTTTGTTTTTGAATAACAAACGCACCGACACGCGCGGGTATGTGAATATGAGGGGGCCCGGGGGAAGGAGTGTCATGTCAAGTAAAGAGCGGTGGGGTGAGTTGAGTCTGTCCGTTTCCAATTTGCGGCCTTGTTGATCAATAGCGCTGCTGAGTGCGTTATGGCTGCTGATGACGTTTAGATAATGTTTTTATGCCTTTGTGAGCCAACCAACATTTCAACACATTTGACAGCCCTCCCAGGCTCCCTTCTTTACTTTTTATATACTCCACACGAGGTGTGTGTGTGGACAAGAGCTAAGTGTATGCAGATGTAGCACAATATTTTCACTGTGGCTGGTAAGAGAGAATCTTTCAGCGACAGTAACCTGCAGCTGAATCAGCGCGCAGTCCCGCCAAGCGAGAGCCTTTCATATGAATGCAAAATATATCGAGAATGTGCGTGCGGTCTTTTCATTTTGTTTTATCTGACCACTCTCTCACAGAGGCTCATTCTCCATCTCTGCTGTTCACACACACAATTGTAGCCTATGTAACCACTTTATCCTTCAGCACTTTTATCTTTTTCTATGGCACACACACACACACACACACACACACACACACACACACACACACACACACACACACACACACACACACACACACACACACACTATCACGTATCACAACACATTCTGTAAAAATATATATATTTTAAATTAATTCATTCCCCCCTCTTCGGAGGACACATATCTCGTTTGTTTTTTATGCCACATGCAGGCACACTCAGTATATATAGCCTTTGCCAACACACATATGAATCCCCTAGTTGTTGATTGAGAGAAGACACAGTTATTGGGTATTTAGTAAAAACAGTGAGGAGATTAGATGCAATCACAGCCTTGTACAGCTGGCTCTTGTTTAGAGAGTTGAGAATCTCCAGGGGGAGGAAAACTAATTCCCATTCAAAACACATCAGGATCAAATGTGCCCATAAGGCCAGAAGAGAGCATTATTAATAGTGCTGGGGCTGATTCCAGATCAGTGTATATAGTCTGTCTGGTGTGGGTTCAGTCACTGATGTCTGCAATTAGACTGGTCTGAGAACAGCAACTAGAGTCTCATTATTTTCCAATTAAATAAAAATATTCCATATTGCCATGGCTATAAATATATTATTGCCAAAGCTGTTTACAATGGCCTAATAGCATGATGTTATTGATTTAGAATGTAGGTTGATGTCACGGCCGTCGTCTAGATGGAAATGACCGGTCCAAGGTGCAGCGTGGTGAGCGTACATTTTCTTTTATTTAGAATGTCGCCAACAAAACAAGTAACAAAGAAACGACCGTGAAGCTTACTAGGGCTATAGTGCCACTAACAAAGTCAACTACCCACAAACACCAAAGGAAAAAAGGCTGCCTAAGTATGATTCCCAATCAGAGACAACGATAGACAGCTGTCCCTGATTGAGAACCATACCCGGCCAAAACATAGAAATACAAAACATAGAAATAAAGAAACTAGAATGCCCACCCTAGTCACACCCTGGCCTAACCAAAATAGAGAATAAAAACCTCTCTATGGCCAGGGTGTGACAGTTGATCTAAGCTAGATAATGTTGCCAAGTTGTCCACTGTTAAGTCTCATTCCCAGCTGTACTATAATCTATGGTATGATTTAGAAATGTAAAGTTGTACCCTTGCTGGTATTATACAGGGGCAGGATCTTCATTTGATCACTCTTTTGTTGCTGAAAATGTTCCTTGCCTTCAGGAAATGCAAGCGCGTTGTGTATTCAAGGTTTAAAAAGGCTTCTAAAGTTTGTAATTTCTTGATTTGCTCTAACCAACCCCTACTATCCACATAATAATTCACATTTCCTGTTGCTGCAGGATTATTCTCCTGCTGTATCAAACTGGCTCAAATTAAGATCCTACATATGTAGTCCGTATTGACCCTCTCCATATCATCATAATCAGAGTCAGACTAAACCAAGAGGGCTGGGCAGTCTAGGAATGGGGGGCACAAGAGGGGAGAGGTGGGATGGAGGTTATGGAAGGGGGGGAGGAGAGGGGTGAGAGGCTAAAGGGGGACAAGAATGGATAGCAGACTTTTGGGGGGGTTGTAGAGAAGGGGAGAGGGGTTAGGATGCAGGGGGTCCAGAGTTTTAGAGTGGGGTGTATTCGGAGCTGGCCAGAGCCTCACAGGGGTGTGTTGTTTTAGGGGTCCCGGGGGAGGCAGTCTAAGGGGTCAGGGGCGGTTGAGATTGGGGAGGTTGGAGAGCAGAGGAGGAGGGGTATAACGGGTTAATTGTGTTACTGTAATGCTGTAAGCCCAGAATCAGCGCAAGGAGTGGAAAGCAATTTCTGGGCGCTCGAGCGGTCTGGCCCAAGGCATGTCATTTAAAGTGACTGAATGTGCAACCCCCTCTAACTCCATCCTTTCATTCCTCCCGCCACACCCTTATTCTCTATTGTAGTACCTGAGTAAACACTTGATTGGAATGAAAGGTAGTCGACTTTGGACTGCCAGCCAGAGAGCACAGAAATGGACCAGGATCTCAAGAACTCCATGCACAAAAATACGATTTCACACTTACACACATACCCTTCTTCACTGTCTCTCCATCTCTGCATCTCTCAATCTCTCTTTCATCATGTCTCGTGTCTCGAGTCCTGTACTCATTTCTCCTCAACACGTTTATTTTTCACCTATCTCGCTTTACTCACTCCATCCGTGGGTCTCTCCCAAACCTCTCCTCTTTCACCCAGGCTCAATTTCAGATGTGTTAACTTGAGAGTAGGGCCAGGAGTTTTTCCTGTATGGCGGGTAGCTTTATAACCAGGGCCCAGAGTTATTCCTGCTCAGGTTACGTGGTCACAGCAGGAAGAGTTAAGCGATGTCTTCTCTCCTCTCTCTGGGCCCAGTGTGAGTGTTCTATTTCTTTATTTATGTTTTGCTCACTTGTGGCCTAAGTATTTGTTGTGCCACGGTACAGTACATGTTTCTGATGAAGATAGGAGTGATGAGAAAAGCACTCTTTCATTTGTTTTCTGTTTGTTTTCTTTTCCTCCCTCTCTCCTCTCTTAGAACGAAGAGGGTGACTCTTTATCTGGTAGCCAAGTTTACACGTCGTCTGACAGAAAGAGGCTTCAAACAAACAATCTCTACTCTTAACGTAAACACCAGTGTTAACTGGCCTAAATATTGACCTTTTCACTCTTTTCATCCCTCTATCCATCCTGTCTTTCACGTTGAAGCGCCACACGCCTAGCGCTGGCATTGAGATGGCTATCACACATTCAGTGTATCAATCATTTGGGTAGACGTGGGTATACAACATATGGGCCCCCTAGCCCTTGGAGTGCAATGGTAGGAGGGTTGTGTGTGTGTGTGTGTGTGTGTGTGTGTGTGTGTGTGTGTGTGTGTGTGTGTGTGTGTGTGTGTGTGTGTGTGTGTGTGTGTGTGTGTGTGTGTGTGTGTGTGTGTGTGTGTGTGTGTGTGTGTGTGTGTGTGTGTGTGTGTGTGTGTAAATGAGACATGTTGACAGAAGAGGTAAACTGTGGAGGTACACACACAAGCACAGAGGGAGGAAGAGAGAGAACGAGAGAGAGAGTGGGGATAAGTGTGTCGGATAAGTGTGTTTTCATAACAGTTTCCATAATAAAAATAAAACACACACACACACACACACACACACACACACACACACACACACACACACACACACACACACACACACACACACACCATGACTACACCTCCAGTAGAGCAATGCCTTAGGAAGGAAATGCTAAGGTTTAAAATGGCACACAATGACAAAGACACAAACACACACTCACACAGGCTCACAAGCTCATTCACGTAAATTCACTCAACTAACCATAAGTCCCACACATATGTATGTACATACTGTACATACACTCACCCTGCATCTCTCAATCTCCCTCCACAGCCATTGTGTTTGTATGTTTGTTCAGGGGTCTACACATCGCTACTTTTGTTTTGTTCTCTCATTTGCCCCGACACTCACTTTTAAACACTGTTCCTGCGTGTGTGTGTGTGTGTGTGGGGGGGGGGGGGGGGGGGGGGGTTGGATATGGGCAGCTGTAGTCCAGCAAGCTGACAGTGTTAAAGTTATGCATCAGTTGACACCCCATCAGGGACCAGAGCCGGCCTGTTAGCCAGAGACACATTCCACCCTGTCACTGCAGACACCTGCTGCTGTAGCCTGGCTGATAGAGACGTCATAACACAACACTAACCCCACTACCAACCCCAGACACTACACTACACACAACACTAACCCCACTACCAACCCCAGACACTGCACACTACACACTACACTAACCCCACTACCAACCTCAGACACTACACACTACAGACTAGAGGTCGACCGATTAATCGACATGGACGATTAATTAGGGCTGATTTCAAGTTTTCATAACAATCGGTAATCTGCCTTTTTGGATGCCGATTATGGCCGATTACATTGCTATCCTCGAGGAAACTGCGTGGCAGACTGATCACCTGTTACGCAAGTGCAGCGTCAAAAGGACCTTGTGGCTGCAAGGAGCCAAGTTAAGTTGCTAGCTAGCATTAAACTTATAAAAAACAATCAATCTTCACATAATCACTAGTTAACTACACATGGTTGATGATATTACTAGGTTAACAAGCTTGTCCTGCGTTGCATATAATCAATGTGTTGCCTGTTAATTTATCATTGAATAACAGCCTACTTCGCCAAACGGGTGATGACTTAACAAAAGCGCATTTGCGAAAAAAGCACAATCGTTGCACGAATGTACCTAACCATAAACATCAATGCCTTTCTTAAAATCAATACACAGAAGTATTTCTTTTTTAAACTTGCATATTTAGTTAAAAGAAATTAATGTTAGCAAGCAACATTAACTAGGGAAATTGTGTCACTTCTCTTGTGTTCAGTGCAAGCAGAGTCAGGGTATATGCAACAGTTTAAGCCGCCTGGCTCGTTGCGAACTGTGAACTAATTTGCCATAATTTTACATAATTATGACATAACATTGAAGGTTGTGCAATGTAACAGCAATATTTAGACTTAGGGTTGCCACCCGTTCTATAAAATACGGAACTGTCACGTCCTGACCATAGTTCTTATGTGTTTTGCTTGTTTAGTGTTGGTCAGGACGTGAGCTGGGTGGGAATTCTATGTTGTGTGTCTAGTTTGTCTGTTTCTGTGTCCAGCCTAATATGGTTCTCAATCAGAGACAGCTGTCAATCGTTGTCCCTGATTGAGAATCATATATAGGTGGCTTGTTTTGTGTTGGGGATTGTGGGTGGTTGTTTCCTGTCTCTGTGTTTGTATTCTGCACCAGATAGGACTGTTTCGGTTTGCCACATTTTGTTATTTTGTTCGTTGTAAGTGTTCACTGTTTTTGTTTAATTAAACATGTTGAGCACTGGCTACGCTGCGTGTTGGTCCGATCCCTGTTTCACCCTCTCTTATAGTGAAGAGAGGGAAGGCTGCCGTTACAGGAACGGTTTCGTGTTTCACTGAAAGAATAAACATTTTGTTTTCTAAATGATAGTTTTCGGATTTGACCATATTAATGACCAAACGCTCGTATTTCTGTGTTTATTACCTTATAATTAAGTCTATGATTTGATATTTGATAGAGCAGTCTGACTGAGCGGTGGTAGGCAGCAGCAGGCTCGTAAGCATTCATTCAAACAGCACTTTACTGTTTTTGCCGGCAGCTCTTAGCAATGCTTGAGGCACAGCGCTGTTTATGACTTCAAGCCTATCAACTCCTGAGATTAGGCTGGCAATACTAAAGCCCCTATAAAAACATCCAATAGTCAAAGGTATGTGAAATACAAATGGTATGGAGAGAAATAGTCGACACGTCATAATTCCTATAATAACTACAACCTAAAATTTCTTAACTGGGAATATTGAACCACCAGCTTTCATATGTTCTCATGTTCTGAGCAAGGAACTTAACCATTTAAATGTCACATATTGCACTTTTCCAACACTGTGTTTTTGCCTTATAAAACCAAATTGAACATGTTTCATTATTTATTTGAGACTAAATAGATGTTATTTATGTATTAAGTTAAAATAAAAGTGTTCATTGTTTATTCAGTATTGTTGTAATTGTCATTATATCAAATAATACTACCAACCCCAGAGACTACACACTACACACTACACTATCCCCACTACCAACCCCAGACACTACACACTACACACTACACTATCCCCACTACCAACCCCAGACACTACACACTACACACTACACTAACCTCACTATCAACCCCAGACAGCACACGCAACACTAACCTCACTACCAACCCCAGACACTACGCACTACACTATACACTATCCCCACTACCAACCCCAGACACTACACACTACACACTACACTAACCCCACTATCAACCCCAGACAGCACACGCAACACTAACCTCACTACCAACCCCAGACACTACACACTACACTATACACTATCCCCACTACCAACCCCAGACACTACACACTACACACTACACTAACCCCACTACCAACCCCAGACACTACACACTACACTATCCCCACTACCAACCCCAGACACTACACACTACACACTACACTAACCTCACTACCAACCCCAGAGACTACACACTACACACTACACTATCCCCACTACCAACCCCAGAGACTACACACTACACACTACACACTACACACAACACTAACCCCACTACCAACCCCAGACACTACACACTACACTATACACTAACCTCACTACCAACCCCAGACACTACACACTACACACTACACTATCCCCACTACCAACCCCAGACACTACACACTACACAATACACTAACCCCACTATCAACCCCAGACACTACACACTACACACTACACTATCACCACTACCAACCCCAGACACTACACACTACACACTACACTATCCCCACTACCAACCCCAGAGACTACACACTACACTATCCCCACTACCAACCCCAGACACTACACACTACACTATACACTATCCCCACTACCAACCCCAGACACTACACACTACACACTACACTAACCCCACTACCAACCCCAGACACTACACACTACACACTACACTATCCCCACTATCAACCCCAGACACTACACACAACACTATCCCCACTACCAACCCCAGACACTACACACTACACACTACACTATCCCCACTATCAACCCCAGACACTACACACAACACTATCCCCACTATCAACCCCAGACACTACACACTAAACACTACACTATCCCCACTATCAACCCCAGACACTACACACTACACAATACACTATACACTATCCCCACTACCAACCCCAGACACTACACACTACACACTACACTAACCCCACTACCAACCCCAGACACTACACACTACACTATACACTATCCCCACTACCAACCCCAGACACTACACACTACACACTACACTATCCCCACTACCAACCCCAGACACTACACACTACACACTACACTAACCTCACTACCAACCCCAGACAGCACACGCAACACTAACCCCACTACCAACCCCAGACACTACACACTACACACTACACTAACCTCACTACCAACCCCAGACACTACACACTACACTATACACTATCCCCACTACCAACCCCAGACACTACACACTACACACTACACTAACCTCACTATCAACCCCAGACACTACACACTACACTATACACTATCCCCACTACCAACCCCAGACACTACACACTACACACTACACTATCCCCACTACCAACCCCAGACACTACACACTACACTATACACTATCCCCACTACCAACCCCAGACACTACACACTACACTATACACTATCCCCACTACCAACCCCAGACACTACACACTACACACTACACTAACCTCACTATCAACCCCAGACACTACACACTACACTATACACTATCCCCACTACCAACCCCAGACACTACACACTACACACTACACTATCCTCACTATCAACCCCAGACACTACACTATACACTATCCCCACTACCAACCCCAGACACTACACACTACACACTACACTATCCCCACTACCAACCCCAGACACTACACACTACACTATCCCCACTACCAACCCCAGACACTACACACTACACACTACACTATACACTATCCCCACTACCAACCCCAGACACTACACACTACACTATACACTATCCCCACTACCAACCCCAGACACTACACACTACACACTACACTATCCCCACTACCAACCCCAGACACTACACACTACACACTACACTAACCTCACTACCAACCCCAGACACTACACACTACACTATACACTATCCCCATTACCAACCCCAGACACTACACACTACACTATACACTATCCTCACTATCAACCCCAGACACTACACACTACACACTACACTATCCCCACTACCAACCCCAGACACTACACACTACACACTACACTATCCCCACTACCAACCCCAGACACTACACACTACACACTACACTAACCCCACTACCAACCCCAGACACTACACACTACACTATACACTAACCCCACTACCAACCCCAGACACTACACACTACACTATACACTATCCCCACTACCAACCCCAGACACTACTCACTACACTATACACTAACCTCACTACCAACCCCAGACACTACACACTACACTATACACTATCCCCACTACCAACCCCAGACACTACACACTACACACTACACTATCCCCACTACCAACCCCAGGCACTACACACTACACACTACACTAACCTCACTACCAACCCCAGACACTACACACTACACACTACACTATCCCCACTACCAACCCCAGAGACTACACACTACACACTACACACTACACACAACACTAACCCCACTACCAACCCCAGACACTACACACTACACACTACACTATCCCCACTACCAACCCCAGACACTACACACTACACACTACACTAACCCCACTTTCAACCCCAGACACTACACACTACACACTACACTATCCCCACTACCAACCCCAGACACTACACACTACACACTACACTAACCCCACTACCAACCCCAGACACTACACACTACACACTACACTATCCCCACTATCAACCCCAGACACTACACACTACACACTACACTATACACTATCCCCACTACCAACCCCAGACACTACACACTACACTATACACTATCCCCACTATCAACCCCAGACACTACACACTACACACTACACTATCCCCACTATCAACCCCAGACACTACACACTACACACTACACTATCCCCACTACCAACCCCAGACACTACACACTACACACTACACTAACCCCACTACCAACCCCAGACACTACACACTACACACTACACTATCCCCACTACCAACCCCAGACACTACACACAACACACTACAGTATCCCCACTACCAACCCCAGACACTACACACTACACACTACACACTACACACTACACACTACACTATCCCCACTATCAACCCCAGACAGCACACCCAACACTAACCTCACTACCAACCCCAGACACTACACACTACACTATACACTATCCCCACTACCAACCCCAGACACTACACACTACACACTACACTATCCCCACTACCAACCCCAGACACTACACACTACACTATCCCCACTACCAACCCCAGACACTACACACTACACTATCCCCACTACCAACCCCAGACACTACACACTACACACTACACTAACCTCACTACCAACCCCAGAGACTACACACTACACACTACACTATCCCCACTACCAACCCCAGAGACTACACACTACACACTACACACTACACACAACACTAACCCCACTACCAACCCCAGACACTACACACTACACTATACACTAACCTCACTACCAACCCCAGACACTACACACTACACACTACACTATCCCCACTACCAACCCCAGACACTACACACTACACACTACACTAACCCCACTATCAACCCCAGACACTACACACTACACACTACACTATCACCACTACCAACCCCAGACACTACACACTACACACTACACTATCCCCACTACCAACCCCAGAGACTACACACTACACTATCCCCACTACCAACCCCAGACACTACACACTACACTATACACTATCCCCACTACCAACCCCAGACACTACACACTACACACTACACTAACCCCACTACCAACCCCAGACACTACACACTACACACTACACTATCCCCACTATCAACCCCAGACACTACACACAACACTATCCCCACTACCAACCCCAGACACTACACACTACACACTACACTATCCCCACTATCAACCCCAGACACTACACACAACACTATCCCCACTATCAACCCCAGACACTACACACTACACACTACACTATCCCCACTATCAACCCCAGACACTACACACTACACAATACACTATACACTATCCCCACTACCAACCCCAGACACTACACACTACACACTACACTAACCCCACTACCAACCCCAGACACTACACACTACACTATACACTATCCCCACTACCAACCCCAGACACTACACACTACACACTACACTATCCCCACTACCAACCCCAGACACTACACACTACACACTACACACTACACTAACCTCACTACCAACCCCAGACAGCACACGCAACACTAACCCCACTACCAACCCCAGACACTACACACTACACACTACACTAACCTCACTACCAACCCCAGACACTACACACTACACTATACACTATCCCCACTACCAACCCCAGACACTACACACTACACACTACACTAACCTCACTATCAACCCCAGACACTACACACTACACTATACACTATCCCCACTACCAACCCCAGACACTACACACTACACACTACACTATCCCCACTACCAACCCCAGACACTACACACTAAACTATACACTATCCCCACTACCAACCCCAGACACTACACACTACACTATACACTATCCCCACTACCAACCCCAGACACTAAACACTACACACTACACTATCCCCACTACCAACCCCAGACACTACACACTACACTATACACTATCCCCACTACCAACCCCAGACACTACACACTACACACTACACTATCCTCACTATCAACCCCAGACACTACACTATACACTATCCCCACTACCAACCCCAGACACTACACACTACACACTACACTATCCCCACTACCAACCCCAGACACTACACACTACACACTACACTATCCCCACTACCAACCCCAGACACTACACACTACACACTACACTAACCTCACTATCAACCCCAGACACTACACACTACACTATACACTATCCCCACTACCAACCCCAGACACTACACACTACACACTACACTATCCCCACTACCAACCCCAGACACTACACACTACACTATACACTATCCCCACTACCAACCCCAGACACTACACACTACACTATACACTATCCCCACTACCAACCCCAGACACTACACACTACACACTACACTATACACTATCCCCACTACCAACCCCAGACACTACACACTACACACTACACTATCCCCACTACCAACCCCAGACACTACACACTACACACTACACTAACCTCACTACCAACCCCAGACACTACACACTACACTATACACTATCCCCATTACCAACCCCAGACACTACACACTACACTATACACTATCCTCACTATCAACCCCAGACACTACACACTACACACTACACTATCCCCACTACCAACCCCAGACACTACACACTACACACTACACTATCCCCACTACCAACCCCAGACACTACACACTACACACTACACTAACCCCACTATCAACCCCAGACACTACACACTACACTATACACTAACCCCACTACCAACCCCAGACACTACACACTACACTATACACTATCCCCACTACCAACCCCAGACACTACACACTACACTATACACTAACCTCACTACCAACCCCAGACACTACACACTACACTATACACTATCCCCACTACCAACCCCAGACACTACACACTACACTATCCCCACTACCAACCCCAGACACTACACACTACACACTACACTAACCTCACTACCAACCCCAGACACTACACACTACACACTACACTATCCCCACTACCAACCCCAGAGACTACACACTACACACTACACACTACACACAACACTAACCCCACTACCAACCCCAGACACTACACACTACACACTACACTATCCCCACTACCAACCCCAGACACTACACACTACACACTACACTAACCCCACTTTCAACCCCAGACACTACACACTACACACTACACTATCCCCACTACCAACCCCAGACACTACACACTACACACTACACTAACCCCACTACCAACCCCAGACACTACACACTACACACTACACTATCCCCACTATCAACCCCAGACACTACACACTACACACTACACTATACACTATCCCCACTACCAACCCCAGACACTACACACTACACTATACACTATCCCCACTATCAACCCCAGACACTACACACTACACACTACACTATCCCCACTATCAACCCCAGACACTACACACTACACACTACACTATCCCCACTACCAACCCCAGACACTACACACTACACACTACACTAACCCCACTACCAACCCCAGACACTACACACTACACACTACACTATCCCCACTACCAACCCCAGACACTACACACAACACACTACAGTATCCCCACTACCAACCCCAGACACTACACACTACACACTACACACTACACACTACACACTACACTATCCCCACTATCAACCCCAGACAGCACACGCAACACTAACCTCACTACCAACCCCAGACACTACACACTACACTATACACTATCCCCACTACCAACCCCAGACACTACACACTACACACTACACTATCCCCACTACCAACCCCAGACACTACACACTACACACTACACTATCCCCACTACCAACCCCAGACACTACACACTACACTATCCCCACTACCAACCCCAGACACTACACACTACACACTACACTATCCCCACTACCAACCCCAGACACTACACACTACACTAACCTCACTACCAACCCCAGACACTACACACTACACACTACACTAACCCCACTACCAACCCCAGACAGCACACGCAACACTAACCTCACTACCAACCCCAGACACTACACACTACACTATACACTAACCTCACTACCAACCCCAGACACTACACACTACACTATACACTATCCCCACTACCAACCCCAGACACTACACACTACACACTACACTAACCCCACTATCAACCCCAGACACTACACACTACACTATCCCCACTACCAACCCCAGACACTACACACTACACACTACACTATCCCCACTACCAACCCCAGACACTACACACTACACACTACACTAACCCCACTACCAACCCCAGACAGCACACGCAACACTAACCTCACTATCAACCCCAGACACTACACACTACACTATCCCCACTACCAACCCCAGACACTACACACTACACACTACACTATCCCCACTACCAACCCCAGACACTACACACTACACTATCCCCACTACCAACCCCAGACACTACACACTACACACTACACTATCCCCACTACCAACCCCAGACACTACACACTACACACTACACTAACCCCACTACCAACCCCAGACAGCACACGCAACACTAACCTCACTACCAACCCCAGACACTACACACTACACTATACACTATCCCCACTACCAACCCCAGAGACTACACACTACACACTACACTATCCCCACTACCAACCCCAGACACTACACACTACACACTACACTAACCCCACTACCAACCCCAGACACTACACACTACACACTACACTATCCCCACTACCAACTCCAGACACTACACACTACACACTACACTAACCCCACTATCAACCCCAGACAGCACACGCAACACTAACCCCACTACCAACCCCAGACACTACACACTACACACTACACTAACCCCACTACCAACCCCAGACACTACACACTACACACTACACTAACCTCACTACCAACCCCAGACACTACACACTACACTATACACTATCCCCACTACCAACCCCAGACACTACACACTACACTAACCTCACTACCAACCCCAGACACTACACACTACACACTACACTAACCCCACTACCAACCCCAGACACTACACACTACACACTACACTAACCCCACTATCAACCCCAGACAGCACACGCAACACTAACCCCACTACCAACCCCAGACACTACACACTACACACTACACTAACCCCACTACCAACCCCAGACACTACACACTACACACTACACTAACCTCACTACCAACCCCAGACACTACACACTACACTATACACTATCCCCACTACCAACCCCAGACACTACACACTACACACTACCAACCCCAGACACTACACACTACACTATACACTATCCCCACTACCAACCCCAGACACTACACACTACACACTACACTATCCCCACTACCAACCCCAGACACTACACACTACACACTACACACTACACTAACCCCACTACCAACCCCAGACACTACACACTACACACTACACTAACCCCACTATCAACCCCAGACAGCACACGCAACACTAACCCCACTACCAACCCCAGACACTACACACTACACACTACACTAACCCCACTACCAACCCCAGACACTACACACTACACACTACACTAACCTCACTACCAACCCCAGACACTACACACTACACTCTACACTATCCCCACTATCAACCCCAGACACTACACACTACACTATACACTATCCTCACTATCAACCCCAGACACTACACACTACACACTACACACTACACACTACACACTACACTATACACTCTGCTCCAGACAACAATTACAACCTTTATGACGGCTCTATGAATGCCATATGACACCCCTATGTCAGGTTTAAGAGTATGCTAGCTAACAGAGTCATCAAACCACAACAGTGCCCCATTACCAACCCCAAACAAAGCACTACTCAGTCTGCTTCAGACAATACAGCCAGGGACTCCTTTATGAAGCCTATATGAATGTCATATGATACCTCTACTGTTCTGCCGTCTGCCTATTGACCAGGACTGAAATTCAGATTGCAGTATGATAGCGCAATGATAACTAGTATCTGTAACTCTGACTGATATCTGACCCATGACCCCACATAATGTCTGGCTTTGGTAGAGGTGATGCAGGTCTATCTGGGAGTATTACCATTCTGGGAGCTCATTTGACCATAGGGAGAAAATATTGTTTTGTCTACTGTGTAAATAATTGAGATTCACTGTAGTAGTCTAATGTTTTGGTGTGCTGTAACAGTGGTTATAGTCAGTGGCTGGGAGACAGTCTTTGGGCCCACGCCCTTACCCCCCTTCTCTCGCCCCCCTCAACCTCCAGCCCTGGTATGTGGGAACATCTCACGAATACCAGCATGCACGACGGTGTCCTGCCACTGAACCCCGTCACCCCCTGCCCACACACACACACACACCCCCACCACCCTTATCACCAGCATCGCACCACAGAGAAGCGTGCTTCCTGCTCTACACACACAGACACACACATGCGTGCACACACACACACACACACACACATACGTGCACACACAAACTAATGAATTCAAACACACACATATAGAACCTGCATCTCATTCACATTCACACAGTCATACAGTCACACATTCACACACTCACACACTCACACACTTTCAAACACACATGTGCAGTTGAAGCTAGACACACGCCTGTTCTGAGATATGTTCTGGTGTGGGTTCTGTCTGAGATTTGGGGAGATGAGATGTGCTGGTGTGGGTTCTGTCTGAGATTTGGGGAGATGAGATATGTGCTGGTGTGGGTTCTGTCTGAGATTTGGGGAGATGAGATATGTGCTGGTGTGGGTTCTGTCTGAGATTTGGGGAGATGAGATGTGCTGGTGTGGGTTCTGACTGAGATTTGGGGAGATGAGATATGTGCTGGTGTGGGTTCTGTCTGAGATTTGGAGAGATGAGATATGTGCTGGTGTGGGTTCTGTCTGAGATTTGGAGAGATGAGATATGTGCTGGTGTGGGTTCTGTCTGAGATTTGGAGAGATGAGATATGTGCTGGTGTGGGTTCTGTCTGAGATTTGGGGAGATTAGATATGTGCTGGTGTGGGTTCTGACTGAGATTTGGGGAGATGAGATGTGCTGGTGTGGGTTCTGTCTGAGATTTGGGGAGATGAGATGTGCTGGTGTGGGTTCTGTCTGAGATTTGGGGAGATGAGATGTGCTGGTGTGGGTTTTGTCTGAGATTTGGGGAGATGAGATATGTGCTGGTGTGGGTTCTGTCTGAGATTTGGGGAGATGAGATGTGCTGGTGTGGGTTCTGTCTGAGATTTGGGGAGATGAGATATGTGCTGGTGTGGGTTCTGTCTGAGATTTGGGGAGATGAGATGTGCTGGTGTGGGTTCTGTCTGAGATTTGGAGAGATGAGATATGTGCTGGTGTGGGTTCTGTCTGAGATTTGGGGAGATTAGATATGTGCTGGTGTGGGTTCTGTCTGAGATTTGGGGAGATGAGATATGTGCTGGTGTGGGTTCTGTCTGAGATTTGGAGAGATGAGATATGTGCTGGTGTGGGTTCTGTCTGAGATTTGGAGAGATGAGATATGTGCTGGTGTGGGTTCTGTCTGAGATTTGGGGAGATTAGATATGTGCTGGTGTGGGTTCTGTCTGAGATTTGGGGAGATTAGATATGTGCTGGTGTGGGTTCTGTCTGAGATTTGGAGAGATGAGATATGTGCTGGTGTGGGTTCTGTCTGAGATTTGGGGAGATGAGATGTGCTGGTGTGGGTTCTGTCTGAGATTTGGAGAGATGAGATGTGCTGGTGTGGGTTCTGTCTGAGATTTGGGGAGATGAGATGTGCTGGTGTGGGTTCTTAAATCAAATCAAACTTGGTTTGTCACATGCACCGAAGTGTAGTGTAGACCTTACTGTGAAATGGTTACTTACAAGCCCTTAACCAACAGTGCAGTTCAAGAAGAGTTAAGAAAATATTTACCAAATAAACTAAAGTAAAAAATTATAAAAAGTAACACAATAAAATAACAATAATACAGGGGGTACAGGGGATACCGGCTTTATACAGGGGGTACCGGTAACAAGTCAGTGTGCGGGGGTACAGGTTAGTTGAGGTAATTTGTACATGTCGGTAGGGGTAATGTGACTATGCATAGATAATAAACAGCGAGTAGCAGCAGTGTACAAAACAAATAGAGGAGAAGGGGGGGGGGGGGGGGTCAATGTGGAAAGCGCACAGTACTAAATAGAGCCATGACTACATGGAACTCTATTCCACATCAAGTAACTGTGAATTCGATGTTATTTTTAAACAGGTAAAAAAAAACACCTTATGGATCAGCGGGGACTGTGAAGCAACAGAAACTTAGGCACAGACACATGCATACACATACACACACACGATAGCATACGCACTATACACACATGTACACATGGATTTTGTACTGTATATATGTGGTAGTGGTGGAGTAGGAGCCTGAGGGCACACGGTCTGTGAATGTATTGTAATGTTTTTAAAATTTTATAAACTGTCTTAATTTTGCTGGACTCCAGGAAGAGTAGCTTCTGCCTTGGCAGCTGCCTTGGTAGCAGTTAATGTGGATCCATAGTAAATACAAATACAAATGTAAATAGTCCGGTGACCATTTGATTAATTGTTCAGCGGTCTTATGGCTTGGGGGTAGAAGCTGTTAAGGAGCCTATTGGTCCTAGACTTGGCGCTCCGGTACCGCTTGCAGTGCGGTAGCAGAGAAAACAGTCTATGACTTGGGTGACTGGAGTCTGTCAATTTTATGGGCCTTCCTCTGACACCCCCTATTATATAGGTCCTGGATGGCAGGAAGCTTGGCCCCAGTGATGTACTGGGCCGTATGCACTACCCTCTGTAGCGCCTTACGGTCAGATGCCGAGCAGTTGCCATACCAGGCGGTGATGCAACCGGTCAGGATGCTCTCGATGGTGCAGCTGTAGAACTGTCTGAGATTTGGGGAGATTAGATATGTGCTGGTGTGGGTTCTGTCTGAGATTTGGGGAGATGAGATATGTGCTGGTGTGGGTTCTGTCTGAGATTTGGGGAGATGAGATATGTGCTGGTGTGGGTTCTGTCTGAGATTTGGGGAGATGAGATATGTGCTGCTGTGGGTTCTGTCTGAGATTTGGGGAGATGCCTATCTTGACCCTACAGGATGACTGTGCAGACAGATAACAGATTGGAAGATGGAGAAAGAGAGGGATAGAGGGAGGGAGGGAGAAGGAGGGGGAGGGATTGATGGCGAGATAGAGGGAGGGAGAGGGGAAGGGATAGAGGGAGGGAGGGAGGAGTAATGACTCACCATAGACATGCCTAGCTGTTTTATCTACTGCTTCCCAATTTACAAACTCAATTGAATGAGCTTTATTGGCATGATAAGTCAAGCTATCTGAGACATATCTTGCACAATCTCAGTCATACTCTCACCGAGCTGCACACACACACACACACACACACACACACACACACACACACACACACACACACACACACACACACACACACACACACACACACACACACACACACACACACACACACACACACACAATCAGTAGCCTGCCCGGAGGCTGTGTGTCCTGGTAATAAGTGCTTGCTGATGTTTTTAAAAGCTCAGTAATAGAAAGAATAAACACAGTGTAACCTTTTAATTGAGTGATGACATGACGATGATGGAGAGATAGCTAACAGCTTCTTGTGGAGCGGACAAGGAGTGTGTTGACGCTTTCTCCATACCTCCATCTGCCTTGTTTAATCCTGTTTGTGTTCATTAGTGCTCCTCACAACTCCCTCTGTCTTACAGTCCATTCAGGAGGGAATGTATTCTCTCTTCGCCTCTCTCTTTATTTGGTTCTTCTATAGACTCTCTCTCTCTATTTGGTTCTTCTATAGACTATCTCTCTCTCTATTTGATTCTTCTATAGACTCTCTCTCTATTTAGTTATTCTATAGACTCTCTCTCTCTATTTGATTCTTCTATAGACTCTCTCTCTATTTAGTTATTCTATAGACTCTCTCTCTCTATTTGGTTATTCTATAGACTCTCTCTCTCTTTGGTTCTTCTATAGACTCTCTCTCTATTTAGTTATTCTATAGACTCTCTCTCTCTATTTGGTTCTTCTATAGACTCTCTCTCTATTTAGTTATTTTATAGACTCTCTCTCTCTATTTGGTTCTTCTATAGACTCTCTCTCTATTTAGTTATTCTATAGACTCTCTCTCTCTTTGGTTCTTCTATAGACTCTCTCTCTCTTTGGTTATTCTATAGACTCTCTCTCTCTATTTGGTTCTTCTATAGACTCTCTCTCTATTTAGTTATTCTATAGACTCTCTCTCTCTATTTGGTTCTTCTATAGACTCTCTCTCTCTTTGGTTATTCTATAGACTCTCTCTCTTTGGTTCTTCTATAGACTCTCTCTCTCTCTATTTAGTTATTCTATAGACTCTCTCTCTCTCTCTTTGGTTCTTCTATAGACTCTCTGTCTTTCTATTTGGTTCTTCTATAGACTCTCTCTCTTGGTTCTTCTTTAGACTCTCTCTCTCTCTTGGTTCTTCTATAGACTATCTCTCTTGGTTCTTCTATAGACTCTCTCTCTCTCTTTGGTTCTTCTATAGACTCTCTGTCTTTCTATTTGGTTCTTCTATAGACTCTCTCTCTTTGGTTCTTCTATAGACTCTCTCTCTTTGGTTCTTCTATAGACTCTCTGTCTTTCTATTTGGTTCTTCTATAGACTATATGTCTACATCTCAGTTTTAGTCCTTCTTTATTATTGTCATTTCTTTCACTTTCACTTTATTTACTTCTCTCTTTCTTTCTCTGTTTTTTCTCCCATCTTCTATCTTTCCGGCTCCAACAGCCTGTTCGTCTGTCTGGAGATACAACTCACCAGTATAACTGTTCGTCTGTCTGGAGATACAACTCACCAGTATAACTGTTCGTCTGTCTGGAGATGCAACTCACCAGTATAACTGTTCGTCTGTCTGGAGATACAACTCACCAGTATAACTGTTCGTCTGTCTGGGAGAATGCAACTCCCACTAACTGTTGTCTGCTTGGAGATACAACCTCACCACTGAACTGTTCGTCTGTTGGAGATACAACTCACAACTAACTGTTCTCGGTCTGGAGGATAAAACTCACCAGTATACTGTTCGTACTGTCTGGAAATAACTCACCAGTACTAACTGTTCGTCTGTCCTGGAGATACAACTCACCATCTAACTGTTCGTACTGTTGGAGATTCAAAACTCACACTAACTGTTAGTCTGTCGTAGATACACTCACCATTAAACTGTCGTCGGTCCCTGGAGATACAACTCACAGTATAACTGGTCGTCTGTCTGGAGATACCACTCACCAGTATAACTGGTCGTCTTTCTGGAGATACAACTCACCCTATACTGTTTCGTCTGTCTGGAGATGCAACTCACCAGGATAACTGTTCCTCTGTCTGGAGATACAACTCACCAGTATAACTGTTCGTCTGTCTGGAGATGAAACTCACCAGTATAACTGTTCGTCTGTCTGGAGATACAACTCACCAGTATAACTGTTCGTCTGTCTGGAGATACAACTCACCAGTATAACTGTTCGTCTGTCTGGAGATGCAACTCACCAGTATAACTGTTCGTCTGTCTGGAGATACAACTCACCACTAACTGTTCGTCTGTCTGGAGATGCAACTCACCACTAACTGTTCGTCTGTCTGGAGATACAACTCACCACTAACTATTCGTCTGTCTGGGAACACTCACCACTAACGTTTTTTCCTTTTTTTTTTTTTTTTTTTTTTCTTCCCCCCCCTTTGCTCTTCGTCTGTCCTGGAGATACAACTCACTCAGTATAATGTTCCTCTGTCTGGAGATACAACTCACCACTAACTGTTCGTCTGTCTGGAGATGAAACTCACCACTAACTGTTCGTCTGTCTGGAGATACAACTCATCAGTATAACTGTTCATCTGTCTGGAGATACAACTCACCAGTATAACTGTTCGTCTGTCTGGAGATACAACTCACCACTATAACTGTTCGTCTGTTTGGAGATGCAACTCACCAGTATAACTGTTCCTCTGTCTGGAGATACAACTCACCAGTATAACTGTTCGTCTGTCTGGAGATGAAACTCACCAGTATAACTGTTCGTCTGTCTGGAGATACAACTCACCAGTATAACTGTTCGTCTGTCTGGAGATACAACTCACCAGTATAACTGTTCGTCTGTCTGGAGATACAACTCACCAGTATAACTGTTCGTCTGTCTGGAGATGCAACTACCAGTATAACTGTTCGTCCTGTCGGAGATACAACTAACCCAGTATAACTTGTTTCGTCTGTCTGGTAGATGCAATCACCACTAACTGTTCGTCTGTCTGGAGTATACAACCACGCACTAACTGTTCGTCGCTTGGAGATACAACTCACCAGTATAACTGTTCGTCTGTCTGGAGGAAACTCACCACTAACTGTTCGTCTGTCTGGAATACAACTCACCAGTATCATGTTCCTCTGTCTGGAGATAACAACTCACCAGTTTAAACTGTTTCGTCTGTCTGGAGCATACACACGTCACACACTAACTGTTCGTCGTCTGAGATGCAACTCACCACTAACTGTTCGTCTGTCTGGAGATCACAACTCACCGCAGTATAATGTTCCTCTGTCGGAGATACAACTCACCAGTATAACTGTTCCCTGTCTGGAGATACAACTTCACCACTACTGTTCGTCTGTCTGGAGATACACACTCACCACTAACTGTTCGTGCTGTCTGGAGATACAACATCAACAAACTAACGTTCGTCTTGTCTGGAGATAAAACTCACCCAGTATAACTGTTCGTCTGTCCTGAAATACAACTCAACCAGTAAACTGTTCGTCTGTCTGAGATACAACTCACCACTAACTGTTCGTCTGTCTGGAGATACAAACTCACCACTAAACTGTCGTACTGTCTGGAGATACAACGTCCCACTAACTGTTACGTACTGTCTGGAGATACAACTCACCAGTATAACTGTTCCTCTGTCTGGAGATACAACTCACCAGTATAACTGTTCGTCTGTCTGGAGATACAACTCACCACTAACTGTTCGTCTGTCTGGAGATACAACTCACCACTAACTGTTCGTCTGTCTGGAGATACAACTCACCAGTATAACTGTTCCTCTGTCTGGAGATACAACTCACCAGTATAACTGTTCCTCTGTCTGGAGATACAACTCACCACTAACTGTTCGTCTGCTGGGATATACAACTCACCACTAAGGTTCGTCTGTCTGGGAGATACAACTCACAAACTAACTGTTCGCTGTCTGGGATAATAAACTCACCAGTATAACTGTTTCGTCTGTCTGGAGATGCAACTCACCAGTATAAACTGCTTCGTCTGTCTGGAGATACAACTCACCCAGTATAACTTTCGTACTGTCTGGAGATGCAACCACCACTACTGTTCGTTGTCTTGGAGCACAACCTCACCACAACTGTTCGTCTGTACTGGAGATACAAACTCCACAACTAACTGTTTCGTCTGTCTGGAGATAAACTTCACCAGTATAATGTCGTCTGTCTGGAAAATACACACTCACCATATAATTCTGTTCGTCTGTCTGGAGATACAACTCACCACTAACTGTTCGTCTGTCTGGAGATACAACTGACCACTAACTGTTCGTCTGTCTGGAGATACAACTCACCAGTATAACTGTTCGTCTGTCTGGAGATACAACTCACCAGTATAACTGGTCGTCTGTCTGGAGATACAACTCACCAGTATAACTGTTCGTCTGTCTGGAGATACAACTCACCACTATTAACTGTTCGTACTGTCTGGAGAGTCAATCACCAGGAATAACTGTTCTCTGTTGGAGATACAACTCACCAGTATAACTGTTCGTCTGTCTGAGATGAAACTCACGACAGATCATGTTGTCTGTCGGAGATACAACTCACCAGTATAACTGTTCGTCTGTCTGGAGATACAAACTTCACCAGTAAACTGTCGTCTGTCTGGAGATTGCAGATCACCATATAACTGTTCGTCTGTCTGGAGATACAACTCACCACTAACTGTTCGTCTGTCTGGAGATACAACTCACCACTAACTGTTCGTCTGTCTGGAGATACAACTCACCACTAACTGTTCGTCTGTCTGGAGATACAACTCACCACTAACTGTTCGTCTGTCTGGAGATACAACTCACCACTAACTGTTCGTCTGTCTGGAGATACAACTCATCAGTATAACTTGTTCTCTGTCTGGAGATACAATCACCGTATAATGTTCGTCGGTCCTGAGATATAACCACCACTATAACTTTTCGTCTGTTTGGAGATGCAAACTCACCAGTTATAACTGTCCTCTGTCTGGAGATTTTAAAAACAACTCACAGTATAATGTTCGTTGTCTGGAGATGTAAAACTAGACTCCAGTATAAACTGTTCGTCTGTCTGGAGTACAACTTCACCAGTATAACTGTTCGTCGTCTGGAGATACAACCACCAGTAGAAACCTGATTCGTCTGTCCTGGAGATACAACTCACCCAGCTATAACTGTTCGTCTGTCTGGAGATGCAACCACCACCACTATAACTGTTCGTCTGGTCCCCCCCCCCTGGAGATGAACTCACCAGTATAACTGTTCGTCTGTCTGGAGATACAACTCACCACTAACTGTTCGTCTGTCTGGAGATACAACTCACCACTAACTGTTCGTCTGTCTGGAGATACAACTCACAACTAACTGTTCGTCTGTCTGGAGATAAAACTCACCAGTATAACTGTTCGTCTGTCTGGAAATACAACTCACCAGTATAACTGTTCGTCTGTCTGGAGATACAACTCACCACTAACTGTTCGTCTGTCTGGAGATACAACTCACCACTAACTGTTCGTCCTGTACTGAGAGATACAACTCACCACTAAACTGTTCGTCTGTCTGGAGATAGAAACTCACCAGATAACTGTTCCTCTGTCTGGAGATACAACTCACCAGTATTAACTGGTTCGTCTTCTGGAGATACAACCACCCTAACTGTTCGTCTGTCTGGAGATGCAATCCACCACTAAACTGTTCGTCGTCTGGAGATACAACTCACCAGTTAAAAACTGTTCCTCTGTTGAATACAAAAACTCACCAGTATAAAACTGTTCATTGTTCTGGAGATACAACTCACCACTTACCTGTTTCGTCTGTCTGGAGATACAACTCACCACTAACTGTTCGTCTGTCTGGAGATACAACTCACAACTAACTGTTCGTCTGTCTGGAGATACAACTCACCAGTATAACTGTTCGTCTGTCTGGAGATGCAACTCACCAGTATAACTGTTCGTCTGTCTGGAGATACAACTCACCAGTATAACTGTTCGTCTGTCTGGAGATGCAACTCACCACTAACTGTTCGTCTGTCTGGAGATACAACTCACCACTAACTGTTCGTCTGTCTGGAGATACAACTCACAACTAACTGTTCGTCTGTCTGGAGATAAAACTCACCAGTATAACTGTTCGTCTGTCTGGAAATACAACTCACCAGTATAACTGTTCGTCTGTCTGGAGATACAACTCACCACTAACTGTTCGTCTGTCTGGAGATACAACTGACCACTAACTGTTCGTCTGTCTGGAGATACAACTCACCAGTATAACTGTTCGTCTGTCTGGAGATACAACTCCAACTCAGTATAACTGGATCGTCTGTCTGGAGATACAAACTCCACCAGTATAACTGTTCTCTGTCTGGAGATACAACTCACAACTATAACTGTTCGTCTGTCTGGAGATGAAACCACCAGGATAACTGTTCCTCCTGTCTGGAGATTACAACTCACCAGTATACTGTTCGTCTGTCTGGAGATGAAACCTCACCAGTATAAACATGTTTCGTCTGTCGTGAGTACAGCGGCGCGGGGAGACGCCCAGTGATAACTGTTTCGTTCTTTTGGAGATACAACTCACCGTAGAACTGTTCGTCTGTCTGGGAGATCAACTACCAGTATAACTGTTCGTCTGTCTGGAGATACAACTCACCACTAACTGTTCGTCTGTCTGGAGATACAACTCACCACTAACTGTTCGTCTGTCTGGAGATACAACTCACCACTAACTATTCGTCTGTCTGGAGATACAACTCACCACTAACTGTTCGTCTGTCTGGAGATACAACTCACCAGTATAACTGTTCCTCTGTCTGGAGATACAACTCACCACTAACTGTTCGTCTGTCTGGAGATGAAACTCACCACTAACTGTTCGTCTGTCTGGAGATACAACTCATCAGTATAACTGTTCATCTGTCTGGAGATACAACTCACCAGTTAACTGTTCGTCCTGTCTGAGATACACTCACCACTATAACTGTTTCGTCTTTTGGAGATGGCAACTCACCAGTATAACTGTTCCTCTGTCTGGAGATACAACTCACCAGTATAACTGTTCGTCTGTCTGGAGATGAAACTCACCAGTATTAACGTGCGTCTGTCTGGGAAGATACACTCACCATATAAAACTGTTCGTCTGTCTGGAGATACAACTCACCAGTATAACTGTTCGTCTGTCTGGAGATACAACTCACCAGTATAACTGTTAGTCTGTCTGGAGATGCAACTCACCAGTATAACTGTTTCGTCTGTCTGGAGATACACTCACAACTAACTGTTCGTCTGTCTGGAGAATGCAACTCACCACTAACTGTTCGTCTGTCTGGAGATACAACTCACCACTAACTGTTCGTCTGTCTGGAGATACAACTCACCAGTATAACTGTTCGTCTGTCTGGAGATGCAACTCACCACTAACTGTTCGTCTGTCTGGAGATACAACTCACCAGTATAACTGTTCCTCTGTCTGGAGATACAACTCACCAGTTTAACTGTTCGTCTGTCTGGAGATACAACTCACCACTAACTGTTCGTCTGTCTGGAGATGCAACTCACCACTAACTGTTCGTCTGTCTGGAGATTACACTCACCAGTATAAACGTTTCCTCTGTCTGGAGATTTACAACTCGACCCAGTATTAACTGTTCCTCTGTCTGGAGATACAACTCACCAATAACTGTTCGTGTGTCTGGGAGATAACTCACCACTAACTGTTCGTACTGTCTGGAGATACAACTCACAAAACTAACTGTGTCGTCTGTCTGGATGTATAAAACTCACCAGTAATAACTGTTCGTCCTGTACTGGAAATACAACTACCAGTAAAACCTGTTCGTCGGTCTGGAGATAACAAATCACCACATAACTGTTCGTATGTCTGGAGATACAACCACCACTAACTTGTTCGTCTGTCTGGAGATTCACAACTCACCCACTAACTGTTCTCTGTCTGAGATATACAACTCACCAGTATAACTGTTGCCTCTGTCTGGAGATACAACTCACCAGTTAAACCTTGTTCGTCTGTCTGGAGTACAACTCACCACTAACTGTTCGTCTGTCTGGAGATGCAACTCACCACTAACTGTTCGTCTGTCTGGAGATACAACTCACCAGTATAACTGTTCGTCTGTCTGGAGATACAACTCACCAGTATAACTGTTCGTCTGTCTGGAGATACAACTCACCACTAACTGTTCGTCTGTCTGGAGATACAACTCACCACTAATGTTCGTCTGTCTGGAGATGTTTGCATCTCACACTACCACAACTAACTGTTCGTCTGTCCTGGAGATAAAAACTCACCAGTAATACTGTTTCGTCTGTCTGGAAATACAAGCTCACCAGTATAACTGTTCGTCTGTCGAGATACAACTCCCCGTAACTGTTCGTGCTGTCTGGCGATACAACTCACCACTACTGTTCGTCTGTCTGGCGAGTACAACTGCACCACTAGGGAGAGGCTGTTGTTCTGTCGGGAGATACAACTCACGCAGTATAACTGTTCGTCTGTCTGGAGATACACTCACCAGTATAAATGTGTCCGTCTGTCTGGAATAGCAACTCACCGTATAACTGTTCGTCCTGTCCTGGAGATACAACTCACCACTAGTAACTGCTTCGTCTGTCTGGGGATGCAAACTCCCAGTATAAACTGATTCCTCTGTCTGGAGATACAACTCATCCATATATTAATTTCGGTCTGTCTGGAGATGAAAACTCACGCAGTATAACTGTCGTCTGTCTGGAGATACAACTCACCAGTATAACTGTTCGTCTGTCTGGAGATACAACTCACAGCATAAACTGTGTCTGTACTGGAGATGGCCAACTCACCAGTATAACTGTTCGTCTGTCTGGAGATACAACTCACCACTAACTGTTCGTCTGTCTGGAGATACAACTCACCACTAACTGTTCGTCTGTCTGGAGATACAACTCACCACTAACTGTTTGTCTGTCTGGAGATACAACTCACCACTAACTGTTCGTCTGTCTGGAGATCACTCACAGTATAACGTTCCTCTGCTGGAGATACAACTCACCACTAACTGTTCGTCTGTCTGGAGATACAACTCACCAGTATAACTGTTCCTCTGTCTGGAGATACAACTCACCACTAACTGTTCGTCTGTCTGGAGATACAACTCACCAGTATAACTGTTCCTCTGCTCTAGACATGTTGTTTGCCTTCCTGTTGTGCTGTCTGTCTGTCTGTCTGTCTGTCTGTCTGTCTGTCTGTCTGTCTGTCTGTCTGTCTGTCTGTCTGTCTGTCTGTCTGTCTGTCTGTCTGTCTGTCTGTCTGTCTGTCTGTCTGTCTGCCTAAGCCTTATACGTTATAAAAGCCAAGCTAACAACTTAGGCTATTTTGAAAATTAGTGCATTCGGAAAGTATTCAGACCCCTTGACTTTTCGCTTATTTTGTTAAGCTACAGTCTTACTCTAAAATTGATTCAATCGTTTTTTCCCCTCATCAATCTGTGCACAATACCCATGACGACAAAGCAAAAACAGGTTTTTAGAAATGTTGGCAAGTTTATAAAAAAAAAAAACGGAAATATCATATTTACATAAGTATTCAGACCGTTTACTCAGTACTTTGTTGAAGCACCTTTGGCAGCGATTACAACCTTGAGTCTTCTTAGGTATGACGCTACAAGCTTGGCACACCTGTATTTGGGGAGTTTCTCCCATTATTCTCTGCTGATCCTCTCAAGCTCTGTCAGGTTGGATGGGGAGCGTCGCTGACGACTTTTTTCATGGTCGTCATGCACAGAGATGTTTGATCGGTTCAAGTTCTCTGGCTGTGCCACTCAAGGGACATTGCAGGACTTGTTTCCGAAGGCCCCACCCCTGATTGTCTTGGCTGTGTGGCTTAGGGTTCGTTGTCGCTGTTTTGAAGGTGAAAGCTTTCGCCCCAGTCTGAGGTCTGAGCACTCTGGATAGTGGTTTTCATCAAGGACTCTATCTCTCGACTTGGCTCCATTCATCTTTCCTCCCGATCGCTGACTAGTCTCCCAGTCCATGCCACTGAAAAATATCCCCACAGCATAATGCTGCGACCACCATGCTTCACCATAGGGATAGTGCCAGGTTTCTTCCAAACCAGATGCTTGGCATTCAGGCCAAAGAGTTTTGTTTCTCATGGTATGAGAGTCCTTTAGGTGCCTTTTTTCAAACTCAAAGCGGGCTGTCATGTGCCTTTTACTGAGGAGTTGCTTCCGTCTGGCCAATCTACCATAAAGGCCTGATTGGTCATCGTGCTTCTACATCTGCATTGCTTGCTGTTTGGGGTTTTAGGCTGGGTTTCTGTACAGCACTTTGAGACATCTGCTGATGTAAAAAGGGCTTTATAAATACATTTGATTGATTGATTGGTGGAGTGCAGAGGATGGTTGTTCATTGCTGGGAAGGTTTCGCCATCTCCACAGAAGAATCTGCGAGCTTTGTCAAAGTGACCATTGGGTTTTGCTTGGTCACCTCTCTGACCAAGGTTCTCTCTTCCCCCGAAGGCTCAGTTTATAGGCAGGCAGCCAGCTTCCTTAAGGAAGGATCTGGTGGTTCTCAAACTTCTGTCCATTTAAGAATGATGGAGGCCACTGGTTCTTGGGGACCTTCAATGCTGGCCGAAATGTCTCCTGGTACCGTCCCCAGATCTGTGCCTCGACACAATCCGTGTACTCGCGGTCGCCTAGGTCAAGTCCTTCGACCTCATGGGCTTGGTTTTGCTGGCTAACATGCGTTGTCAACTGTGAGGACCTTATATGGACAGGTGTGTTTCATTCCAAATCATGTCCTAATCAAATTACATTATCACAGTGAGTGGACTCCAATCAGGTTGCAGAAAAATCTCAATGATGATCAATGGAAACAGGATGCTCAATTTCGAGTCTCATAGCAAACGGTCTGAAGACTTACGTAAATGTGATATTTCAGTATAATTTTTAATACATTTGCAAACATTTCTAAAACCTGTTTTCACTTTGTCCTTATGGGGTATTGTGCGTAGATTGATGAAGAACATTTTTTATTTAATTCATTTCAGAATAAAGCAGTAACATAACAAAATGTGGAAAAAGTGAAGAGTTCTGAATACTTTCCGAGTGTCATTCCCTTCGTGATTTTTTGGGATATTTGGAGGCAGAAATCCTTGAAAAAAATCAATTCTAACATTTCGCATAACAATATGCAATGATTTTCATTAATTTGTTGCAAAAATACGCTTACTTGTGGCTTGATTGATCCATATTACGCGGTAAATGTGTGATGATTGGTTGAAATTGTGAGCCCTCTTTTTGTACTGCGGTGATGGGTCAGTTTTATGCAATAATATTGGAATGATTTAACTGTTTTATATGAACATTTGTGAAATTTGCAAGCCCTTGCAAAATATTCGGGATTTGGGATTTTGCTAAAAAGTTTGCGATCATAGAATTGTGGAATCCTGGGGGAGTTCTCTCCCCTGAATCAACACCTACCCTAAGTGTTAATTACTATTACAAGGCTCCAGACTAACATTTTCCCTGGTGTCACTGGTATTTCTCAACTTTAATTTTTATTCAAGAAATAAGTATTTTTATATATACTGTATATGCATGACTCAAGATAGTTTGTGCAACCTAATCCAGTAATTGCCATGAATTTTGTTTTGACAATTCGACTATAGTTGCTATATTTTACTGACAAAATAAGACAAAATAGCACAAACTAATACCATGGGCTACTAATACCATGGGCTATTAATTTGGGGTTCAACATCTGTGGAAGTGGAAACACAAAACACATTAACTAGACCGCTAACTGTAAGTATAATACCCTCTGTTAGTAGTCATGTATTCATCCAACAGTAAATGTAATGTCACTTTAAAAAAAAAGTTGCTACTACCCATGAGACCTATAGGTCTATGCCCTCGCAACGGCCGGTGCACATATAAAGCCATATCAAATATCTTGGTTGTAAAATAGTTGCTATTGTGCTGAGTATTTAGTTAAGAAATAATAATTACACCTACAGAAAGCGAAGGCCCTCCTCTCTTCGACAGGGACAAGGGGACGAAACTTCCAAAGCTGTGTGTTTCCCGTAATTGATTTTTTGAAATGTTATATGATCAGAACACATTTATCTCTCAAGTGCATGGAGGGAGAGGGGAGTGGTTCGCTCATTACAGGAGCAGGTCCCAGCGAAACAGGCACAGGGGCAGGGCACACTGTCACACCCTGGCCTTTGTTATATTGATTTTCTTTATTAGTTTAGTTAGGTCAGTCAGGGTGTACATGGGGGATGTTGTGTGTTTTGTCTAGTTTAGGGTGTGTGATCTTGTTTAGGGGTTTTGTAGAGGTATGGGGTTAGTGTTAGAGGTAGAGGTTTAGGAAAGTCTATGGTTGCCTGTTGGTTCTCAATCAGAGACAGCTGTTTATTGTTGTCTCTGATTGGGAGCCATATTTGAGGCAGCCATAGGCTTTAGGTGATTTGGGTAATTGTCTATGTTCTATGTTGCAGTGTGCACTTAGTTCGTTTTAGCTTCACGTTTGTTTTTGTTCGTTTAGTAAGTGTTTGTTTTTCTTCATTAAAAGAAGATGTCTTTTTTCCACGCTGCGCCTTGGTCCACTCATTCGTCTCATAACGATTGTGACACACACACTTCCATTACAGGAATCATGCGGATAATGCACTTTACTGTTTGACCAAATCATGGTTTTAGCCACCTTAAAATGTTATGTTTTGAGTGAGGTGACAATGCAGAATGTGCTCTTTCTACATTTATAGGCACCTTTCCGTACGATCCATGATCTTGGTTGTCTATGTCTAACTGATGACAGAGTTGGAGCAGGTCTCTATGCTCATGCCACATGACCCCAGCTTAGCCTATCAGAAAACTGGGCTGGCTAGTCTAGGTACGGGGGCTGGCCGTTGCCTACTGATTAGCCATTATATATTAGTATAACAGGAAAATTGCACAAAAATATCAAATAAAAACTATTAACAGGCCCATGGGCCCCCGGCCATGTCACCTTTTTCATTTATTTAAATTTTTATATATAACAAATATTTGTGTGTGTGTGTGTCAATTTTGACTAGTCCACGCAACAACAAAAAATGGTCAAGTCCATCTGGCATTTGCCAGAATTGCCAGATGGCCAATCGACCCCTGGCAGCAACCATACCCTCATATGAAACCAGCTCAGTGATGTTATGTGTTATTTTTAAGCTGTTAGTGAGTGATACAGACTAATTACATTATTGCTATAAAAGTGCAGAGTAAGAAATACAAAGTTTGACCATAGCACTGAGCAATAAAAGGCAGCAGGAGAACATTTAAGAAACAACAGAGAGATTAAAAGCCACCCTATGTGCATGTATCCACACAGCTGTGGTGTGTCTCTGTCACTCTGTTGATCTCTGTTTCACTGAGAATTCCACTGTGGGCCACTAATAGGCTGGAGGCCCCTGACTGCACACACTGACTTGCTATTGGTTCCCCAGGGACCACGGACCACCGCCACACACAGACAGACAGCACACTGGCCTGTGTGTGTGTAACACCTGTCTACTGTTGTTATGTATGTCTGAGAATGTGTGTCGAGCACATAATTATAGAATATTGTGGGATAGCATGATACAAACTACTGCAGTTGGTTGCTTACCAATGCCTTTCATTTAATAGTGTGAAAATTTAGCAATCTATAGAATGAGAGAGATGGAGAACAGAATGATGAATTGTTTAGAGAGAGGGAAAGATGAATTAAGAGAAAAAGAACAAGAGAGAGTTAGAGCGAAAGACCAGAGAGAGCGAACAAGAATGAGAGAGAGTAAGTAAAGGGGGTAGTATTGGAGAGATGAAACAGGACGTGGAGGGGCTTTATACTCCTCTCTGATCTACATGACTGAACCAGATGTTGGATATGGCTACAGGGCTGAGACTGGGGGGTCATGCACTGTACGGTCCTCTGGCCTGGTGTGTGTGTATGTGTATGTGTATGTTTGCGTGTGTGTGTCTGTTGAATTGTGGGGGGGGCACAGAGTCTGTCACTGAGATTATCACTGGCAGGGCTCTGACAAGCCCTCTCAAAACAGACAGAGAGATGGGAGGAGGAAGAGAGACGAGAGAG
>NW_024058591.1:0-5000 GCF_016432855.1 Salvelinus namaycush
TTTTCACTTGGTAGGGAAGTATAAAGGTCCAATGCAGCTGTTTTTATCTCAATATCAAATCATTTCTGGGAAACAATTAAGAAACTTAGGCCTACTTAAATCAAATATGATCAGGATAGACAATGAACAGAGTAGCAGCATATGTGAAAGTGTGTGTGTGTGTGTGTGTGTGTGTGTGTGTGTGTGTGTGTGTGGTGTGTGGTGTGTGTGTGTGTGTGTGTGTGTGTGTGTGTGTGTGACTGTATATATTGTGTGTGTGTTGAAGTGTCAGTGTAGTATGTGTGGATAAAGTCTAGTGAGCGTGCATAGAGCCAGCGCAATGTTTCTAAATACAATATAAGGGGGGTTTATGTAAGTAGTCTGGAAATAAATTTGACTAACTGTTCAGTAGTCTTAAGGCTTGGGGGTAAAAACTGTTGAGAAGCCTTTTGGTCCCAGACTTGGCGCTCCGGTACCGCTTGCCGTGGCGGTAGGAGAGAGAACAGTCTATGACTTGGGGGGCTGGAGTCTTTGACAATTTTAGGGCCTTCCTCTGACACCACCTGGTATAGAGGTCCTGGATGGCAGGAAGCTTGGCCACAGTGATGTACTGGGACGTACGCAGTATCCTCTGCAGCGCCTTGCTGTCGGATGCTGAGCAGTTGTCATACCAAGTGGTGATGCAGCCAGTCAAGATGCTCTCAGTGGTGCAGCTGTAGAAGGTTTTGAGGATCTGAGGCCCCATGCCAAATCTATTCAGCCTCCTGAGGGGGAAGAGGCATTGTTGTGTCCTCTTCAGGACTGTGTTGGTGTGTGTGGACCATAATATGTCCTTAGTGATGTGGACACTGAGGAACTTGAAGCTCTCGACCTCCTCCACTACAGCTCTGTCGATCTGAATGGGGGCGTGCTCGGCCCTCAGTTACCTGTAGTCCACGAAGCTCCTTTGTCTTGCTCACGCTGAAGGAGAGGTTGTGCTGGCACCACACTGCCAGCTCTCTGACCTCCTCCCTCGTCGTCGTCGGTGATCAGGTATACCACCATCGTGTCGTCAACAAACTTAATGATGGTGTTGTAGTTGTGTGCAGACACGCCGTCGTGGGTGAACGGGGAGTACAGGAGGGCACTAAGCACGCACTACAGAGGGGCCCCCGTGTGGAGGGTCAGCGGGGAGGATGTGTTGTTGCCTACCCTCACCACCTGGGGGCAGTCCGTCAGGAAGTGCATGATACAGTTACAGAGGGAAGAGTTTAAAACATCTGCGATGTAAGGACCCCTGTTTTGGGGACCTGTGTGGTTCTGGTACTGGTTCCGACTGACATGTTCACTTATAAATTGATCTGTGGACACGGTAGATTGAAATGCCTTACATTGAGTGATAGCCCTGGTTTTCACACACCCAGTAGTATTTGTTTTGAGCCTGTGTGACGTAGGATGTGCAATCTGAAACCACTTGAAGCTGGGATGTTCCTCCTACCGTTTAATTAGCTCTTCTGACTGTCCATCAATTCCTGGCTGAACCCTACATCTCAGCCACTGACAAAGCACACATTCCTGTAATTGTTACATGCTAGCGCAGTAGAAGAGTGGTTTCATCACGGTAGCACATTCAGAGATCTATTTATAGCCATTCATCTAAAATAGTTCATAGATTTAAACAAAAAAACACTCTGTTTGTCATAGACGGACAAGATTAATATGAAATGAAAGGCGAGTTCCTAACGAATTCAGGAAGCCAAGCTAGAGCTCTGAGACGTTCAAAGCGATGGGGGCAGAGAAGAGACCTTAAGAAAATATGCACATTTATCTAACACTAAACATGAAAATATGTATTTTACAGGTGAAATCTTATAGTTAGTCGTTTTATAATTTGATTATGTTAAATTTAGAAAACATATGTCATTTCCAGCCTTATTCATAGTTTTGTTGAATAGGAAATGCATCATATAAAATATTTCATATTTGTATCATACTTGAGCTTGTGACCTCAGCAATATATAACTTTTATTTTTAAACCAGAAAAGTAAGATTTGATCCTTTCTCTGAGTTTGCAGCACTACTAGTTATTGGTTATGACCCTCTCATGATAAATAATGACTTTAGGGTTTTATGTAGATTTTTGATTACATTTGGGCTCCCAAGTGGCACAGCGGTTTAAGGCACTGCATCTCAGTGGAAGAGGCGTCACTACAGTCCCTGGTTCGAATCCAGGCTGTATCTCATCCGGCCGTGATTGGGAGTCCCATAGGGCGGCGCACAATTGGCCCAGTGTTATCCGAGTTTGGCCGGGGTAGGCCGTCATTGTAAATAAGAATTTGTTCTTAAGTTAAATAAAGTTTTTTTTTTTTTGAATAACTGGTTAATCCCAGGGTCCTTAGTTTAGTCATGAGCTTGGTGGGCACTATGGTGTTGATTGTTTTCAATTAAAAAGGTCAAAAATAAATTCTTAGCAAAGAGCAATTTCTCAAGCAAAAATGTTGCAAGGACTGTCTGGAAGTGATCTGAGTGGGGAGGGGGAAACTGAAAACGAGTTGTTTTTGGCAGAACGGTTTGGATCTCTCTTCCTTATTAGTCTAACTCATTTACCACCTGGTGATGTCACCAGGAAGGCCAAAAACAGGCAGAAATTTAAATCAGCCTTTTGAAACAGCTCTTACACTAAAAGGGCATTATCATAATTTTCACAATTTCGCATTATTATTACAACCTCATAGTGTGGAAATACACACTTAGTGTAAAAAACATTGGGAACCACTTCCTAATATTGAGTTGCACCCCCTTTTACCCTCAGAACAGCCTGAAGTTGTTGGGGCATGGACTCTACAAGGTGCCGAAAGCATTCCACAGGGATGCTGGCTTCCCACAGTTGTGTCAAGTTGGCTGGATGTCCTTTGGGTGGTAGACCATTCTTGATACACACGGGAAACTGTTGATTGGGAAAAACCCAGCAGCATTGCAGGTCTTGACCCACTCTAACCTACCATCTGTCTTGTCCATTCACCATCTAAATGGCACACACACAATCCATGTCTCAACTGTCTCAATGCTTAAAGATCCTTCTTTAACCTGTCTCCTCCCCTTCATCTATACAGATTTGAAGTAGATTTAACAGGTGACATCAATTAGTGATCATAGCTTTCACCTGGATTCACCTGGTCAGTCTATGTCATGGAAAGAGCAGGTTTTGTATACTCGTGTATATAAAACACAGGTAAATCACGTTTTTGACTGCACCGGGTCTTTTAAAGCTGGAACGAATAAAGCCTTAAAGATATCGCGTTTCAATAAACAGTAATAAATAGTAATTATAATAAATTAATAATAAGCAATAAACAGGGGAGTCAGAAGTCGAGGACCTAAAGGTTCAACCGGAGTTGGAACATGTGGAGCGATCCACCGATTTGCATCCCAACCCCAGTCACCGTTGTCTGGATACACACTGTTATACTCTGTGTACATTTCACTCCTCATTTAACTTAACGTTTAACTTGACAATTCAAAAACCTGTAGCTTTTATGGTAATGTCTTGGCAGCCGCTATGTTTAGCTAGTAATATAAAACTAAGCAAATATATATGTTTTCTACATACGGTAGCAGTCGAAGCGTTGGTTGACATTCACACTTCCCCTCACAAATTTTCCACGGACACAACGGTCATTTTTTTTGTTACGGCGAACTATCAGCTCCAAAGATGTTAAGTCAGGGCTGTCAAGCAAAAATGGTGGCCCGCTGGGGTGTCTGGAGGATTGTGGCGGCGGCTCTGTGTCGTGGGGCGATGGCGTCTGTGCCCTGCCAGTTGCACCACGGCGGGCCGGCGATGTGTGTGGTCATCAGGCGACTGGGTGACCATGGGGGAGAGAGTGGAACCAGGTCATAGCCGAGCCCCTGCTAACTCCACTCATCTTTCCCCCATCTGTCTGTCTGTTACTCTCTTGCTCTCTCGCCTTCTTTCTCCATGGCCATATTTTCTCTCTCTTATTCTCTCACTTTCTCCATTCATCCTATTTGACCTCTTTCTTTCACACTTTCTCTCTTCCCTGTCTGTCTGGCACGTGCCCTGTCTTGTTCACACACACGCACAGCTCCCTCAGTGTGGCCTAGGGGCATGTGGTTTAGCTGGGCAAGAGATAAGACAAGTTATCAGCCGGTGGTTGTGAACAAACACTTCCTTTCTTCTCCTCCTTTGACTCCTCTCTCTTCTCCTCTCCACTTTTCTCCTCTCTCTCCTCTCCACCTTCTCCTCTCTCTCTTCTTCACTCTACCCCTCTCCTCTCTCTCTTCTCCTCTCCTCTCCACCCCTCTCCTCTCTCTCTTCTCTTCTCGTCTCCTCTCTCTCTTCTCCTCTCTTCTCCTCTGCACCTTCTCCTCTCCACCCCTCTCCTCGCTCTCTTCTCTCCACTCTTCTCCACTCCACTCTTCTCTCCTCTTCTCTTCTCCTCTCTCTCTTCTCCACTCCACCCCTCTCCTCTTTCTCACTCCACTCTCGCTCTCTTTCTCTCGGTCTCTGTCTCCAACTCTGCACTCACCCTCTTTTCACCAATTCTCCTCTCTGCTCTCCTTCCTCACCTAACCCCTCCACTCTCCTCTCATCCTCCTCTCTCCTCTCTCCTCCATCACCTAAACCCTCTCCTCTCCTCTCCTCTCCTCCATCACCTAAACCCTCAACTCTCCTCCTCTCTCCTTCCTCACCTAACCCCTCCACTTTCCTCTCCTCTCTGCGCTCCTTCCTCAGCTAACCCCTCCACACTCCTCTCCTCCTCTCTCCTTCCTCACCTAACCCCTCCACTCTCCTCTCCTTCCTTACCTAACCCCTCCACTCTCCTCTCCTCTCTGCTCTGCTCTCCTTCCTCACCTAACCCCTCCACTCTCCTCTCTGCTCTCCTTCGTTCCCTTTTGTCTCGTGTTAAGAAATTGTCTGGGCACAGTTAGAGAGGAGAGTGGCCCATCAGAGAGAGATGTTGTATTTGTGTGTGGTGGAAGAAGAGGGGGAGAGAATGGACTTCAGATGCTCTCCAGGAGTG
>NW_024058591.1:7500-25000 GCF_016432855.1 Salvelinus namaycush
GATGAGAGAATGGAGATGAGAGAGAGAGAGAGAGAGAGAGAGAGAGAGAGAGAGAGAGAGAGAATGGAGATGAGAGAGAAAGAGAGAGAGAGAGAGAGAGAATGGAGAGAGAAAGAGAGAGAAAGAGAGAAAATGGAGATGAGAGAGAAAGAGAGAGAAAGAGAGAAAATGGAGATGAGAAAGAGAGAGAGAGAAAGAGGGAGAGAAAATGGAGAAGAGAGAGAAAGAGAGAGAAAGAGAGAAAATGGAGATGAGAGAGAAAGAGAGAGAAAGAGAGAAAATGGAGATGAGAAAGAGAGAGAGAGAAAGAGGGAGAGAAAATGGAGAAGAGAGAGAAAGAGAGAAAATGGAGAAGAGAGAGAAAGAGAGAAAATGGAGAAGAGAGAGAAAGAGAGAAAATGGAGAAGAGAGAGAAAGAGAGAAAATGGAGAAGAGAGAGAAAGAGAGAAAATGGAGAAAATGGAGAAGAGAGAGAAAGAGAGAAAATGGAGAAGAGAGAGAAAGAGAGAGAAAGAGAGAAAATGGAGATGAGAGAGAAAGAGAGAGAAAGAGAGAAAATGGAGATGAGAGAGAAAGAGAGAGAAAGAGAGAAAATGGAGATGAGAAAGAGAGAGAGAGAAAGAGAGAGAGAAAGAGAGAGAAAGAGAGAGTGTGTGGCAGGTTTCACACAATTAGCTGCTATTCTTAGCCCTCTCTTCCATGGTCATGGTTTTTTCTCCCCTCTCCACTTTTTTATACTAGCGTTTCATTATCTCCGAGTGTGTCCCAAATGGCACCCTATTCCACATGTAGTGCACTACTTTAGACCAGGGCCCATGGAGCTCTAGTCAAAAGTAGTACACTATATAGGAAATAGAGTGCGATTTAAGAAGTAAAACTCTATATGGCACAGGAAGGTTAGACTCTCGGAGCTACATAGAATACAGACCGCTCTGAATCTGAGCTACATGAAATACAGACAGCTCTGAATCTGAGCTATATGAAATACAGACAGCTCTGCATCTGAGCTACATGAAATACAGACAGCTCTGAATCTGAGCTACATGAAATACAGACAGCTCTGAATCTGAGCTACATGAAATACAGACAGCTCTGCATCTGAGCTACATGAAATACAGACAGCTCTGAATCTGAGCTACATGAAATACAGACAGCTCTGCATCTGAGCTATATGAAATACAGACAGCTCTGCATCTGAGCTACATGAAATACAGACAGCTCTGAATCTGAGCTACATGAAATACAGACAGCTCTGCATCTGAGCTACATGAAATAGACAGCTCTGCATCTGAACTACATGAAATACAGACAGCTCTGAATCTGAGCTACATGAAATACAGACAGCTCTGAATCTGAGCTACATGAAATACAGACAGCTCTGAATCTGAGCTACATGAAATAAAGACAGCTTTGAATCTGAGCTACATGAAATAGACAGCTCAGAATCTGAGCTACATGAAATACAGACAGCTCTGAATCTGAGCTACATGAAATACAGACAGCTCCGAATCTGAGCTACATGAAATACAGACAGCTCCGAATCTGAGCTACATGAAATACAGACAGCTCCGAATCTGAGCTACATGAAATACAGACAGCTCCGCATCTGAGCTACATGAAATACAGACAGCTCTGAATCTGAGCTACATGAAATACAGACAGCTCTGAATCTGAGCTACATGAAATACAGACAGCTCTGAATCTGAGCTATATGAAATACAGACAGCTCTGCATCTGAGCTACATGAAATACAGACAGCTCTGCATCTGAGCTACATGAAATACAGACAGCTCTGCATCTGAGCTACATGAAATACAGACAGCTCTGCATCTGAGCTACATGAAATACAGACAGCTCTGCATCTGAGCTACATGAAATACAGACAGCTCTGAATCTGAGCTACTTGAAATACAGACAGCTCTGAATCGGAGCTATATGAAATACAGACAGCTCTGAATCTGGGCTACATGAAATACAGACAGCTCTGAATCTGAGCTACATGAAATACAGACAGCTCTGCATCTGAGCTACATGAAATACAGACAGCTCTGAATCTGAGCTACATGAAATACAGACAGCTCTGCATCTGAGCTACATGAAATACAGACAGCTCTGCATCTGAGCTACATGAAATACAGACTGCTCTGAATCTGAGCTACTTGAAATACAGACAGCTCTGCATCTGAGCTATATGAAATACAGACAGCTCTGAATCTGAGCTACATGAAATACAGACAGCTCTGAATCTGAGCTACATGAAATACAGACAGCTCTGCATCTGAACTACATGAAATACAGACAGCTCTGCATCTGAGCTACATGAAATACAGACAGCTCTGCATCTGAGCTACATGAAATACAGACAGCTCTGCATCTGAGCTATATGAAATACAGACAGCTCTGAATCTGAGCTACATGAAATACAGACAGCTCTGAATCTGAGCTACATGAAATACAGACAGCTCTGCATCTGAGCTACATGAAATACAGACAGCTCCGAATCTGAGCTACATGAAATACAGACAGCTCCGAATCTGAGCTACATGAAATACAGACAGCTCCGAATCTGAGCTACATGAAATACAGACAGCTCCGCATCTGAGCTACATGAAATACAGACAGCTCTGAATCTGAGCTACATGAAATACAGACAGCTCTGAATCTGAGCTACATGAAATACAGACAGCTCTGAATCTGAGCTATATGAAATACAGACAGCTCTGCATCTGAGCTACATGAAATACAGACAGCTCTGCATCTGAGCTACATGAAATACAGACAGCTCTGCATCTGAGCTACATGAAATACAGACAGCTCTGCATCTGAGCTACATGAAATACAGACAGCTCTGCATCTGAGCTACATGAAATACAGACAGCTGTGTGAACCAGAAATAGCCTACACACACACACACACACACACACACACACACACACACACACACACACACACACACACACACACACACACACACACACACACACACACACACACACACACTTTCCCTTCCCATGCCATGCCCACATCTTGGCTATGATGTCCTGACACCTTAATTCAGCCCCATTAAATCCAGCTTTGTTAATGTGTCCTTGAGACATTGGGAAGAATTTAAAGGGCTTTGAGACATTGAGAAGAATTTAAAGGGCTTTGAGACATTGAGAAGAATTTAAAGGGCTTTGAGACATTGAGAAGAGTTGAAAGGGTTTCTAGACATTGACAAGAGTTTTTAAATGGTTTCTAGACATTGAGAAGAGTTTTTAACTTTTTATGGCTGCAGGGGCAGTATTGAGTAGCTCTGTTTAAGGTGCCCATTTCAAACGGCCTCGTACTCAATTCTTGCTCGTACAATATGCATATTATTGTTATTATTGGATAGAAAACACTCTCTAGTTTCTATAGCCGTTTGAATTATGTCTCTGAGTGGAACAGAACTCATTCTACAGCACTTTTCCTGATATGGAGTGAGATTTCAGAAATGTTGGCCTCTGGTCCCAGGTCAGTTTTAAAGTCCCTGTAAATCCTATGAGGATACAAATACTGCCCACGCCTTCCTCTAGATGTCAGTAAGAGGTGACAATTTGAATGGAGTCGATTGCGCAATCAGGGCCTGTATAAAACGCCAAAGACCGGATGTACCGTTCTTTTCCTGCTGCGCCTGACGCACGATGGACGTTGGACCTGCTCTCTTTCCAAGCTTGGGTTTAGCCAGTAATATTTCGCCGGTCATGTTTTTACTCGTTATAGGTGTTAAAGACATCATAAGGTAGTTAATTTAAACCGTTTTATAGCAATTTATATCCGTTTAGTGCGATTTTGAGGCAATTCTTAGTGATGCACTTTGAAGCTTTGGGCACGTTTCCAGTACCGGTCGAACGTTAGTGGGCATTTCGACGGACAAGAGGACATCTTTCGACCAAAAGAAGATTAGACCCAAGAAAGGATACATTGCCCAAGATTCTGATGGAAGATCACCTCATAGTAAGAAATATTTAAGATGATAAATCGTTGTTCTGTCGAAAAATTTTAAACGCATATTCCGCCATTTTCTTTGGTATAGCTTCGCTTGGCGAACCCTGTATTGCACAGTAAGGATAATTTTAGAAATGTAATTCAGCGATTGCATTAAGAACTAATTTGTCTTTCGATAGCTGTCCAACTTATATTTTTTTAGTCAAGTTTATGAATAGTTAATCATGAGACAAGATCACTGTCAAATATGGCGCCCGACATTTTCAGGCTAGTTTTGCTAGTTTTGTCATTGTATAACCACGTTTTTTTGTGGCTAAATATGCACATTTTCGAACAAACTCTATATGTATGTTGTAATATGATGTTACAGGAGTGTCATCGGAAGAATTCTGAGAAGGTTAGTGAAAAAATTAATATATTTTGGCGATGATTACGTTATCGCTCTCTTTGGCTAGAATCAATGCTCTGGTAACGTTTGCACATGTGGTATGCTAATATAACGATTTATTGTGTTTTCGCTGTAAAACACTTAGAACATCTGAAATATTGTCTGAATTCACAAGATCTGTGTCTTTCCATTGCTGTGAGCTGTGTATTTTTAAGAAATGTTTTATGATTAGTAATTAGGTAATACACGTTGCTCTGTGTATTTATTCTAGTCGAGTTGTGATGGTGGGTGCAATTGTAAACTATGATTTATACCTGAAATATGCACATTTTTCTAACAAAACCTATCCTATACAATAAATATGTTATCAGACTGTCATCTGATGAGGTTTTTTCTTGGTTAGTGGCTATCAATATCTTTATTTGGCCGAATTGGTGATAGCTACTGGTGGAGAGAAAAAATGGTGGACAAAGAAAATGGTGTCTTTTGCTAACGTGGTTAGCTAATAGATTTACATATTTTGTCTTCCCTGTAAAACATTTTAAAAAATCTGAAATGGTGGCTTTATTCACAAGATCTGTATCTTTCATTTGGTGTCTTGGACTTGTGATTTAATGATATTTAGATGCTACTATTTAATTGTGACGCTATGCTAGCGATGCTAATCAGTGTGGGGGGGGGTGGGGGATGTTGTCATAGGTGTACCGACCTCGGGCTTGCAGCCATAAGAGTTAAAGGCACAAAAGGAAAGCGAAAGAAAAGTGAGCAAATTGACTTTGAGTGGAGGCTTCTGTGTCTGGCACGATCACCCACACAAAGAAACTGAGATCTGGATGACTGTCTGCACCACCTCTCAGGAGAAAACCCTCTATAGATTGACAGGTAAATCTGTCCACAGTCTCTGACTACTGGTGTGTGTATGTGTGGAACTTTAAGTCAAGAACGTGTGCAAAACACAAGTGAACCATCCTACTAAAAAGTAGAAAACTACACCCCAGTGGTCTCAACCTGACCAGAGAACAAGACCCAGTGTTCAGTAATGTTTCCCAGGGCTTTTCCCCACTGTTCAATATCTGACCCAAAACCAGTTTGATGTTAGTTTAGGAATGCTGTAGAGCTCCCCACAGTGTTTTCAATCTGACCCTAGAATTAAAGGTCTGTGAGTTTAGGAATGCTTCAAACTACTCCCCTGTGTTAAAATCTGACATGGAACCAGAGTTTAGAAGTACAGGGAGTGACTACTAGAAGAGGTTCACTTTCCTGTCATGAAAAAAGAGAAAGAAAAGATTCTAAGAGAAGTGTAAGAAGTCCTAAGATATAACAATAAGTTATATTTTATACATTACAGCTTTTTTTTCTTTACATTTACATTTACATTTAAGTCATTTAGCATGTTAACTGTGATTTAAACCTTACTGTAAATAGTGTTTTTCTTTTTCTTTCATGTTTTATTTTAGGATATATTGCTCATTGTGTTTTCAGCACAGTCTGTATTCTTCATGGGGTGAGCTATATTTACATTATGATCAGGAAACTGGGTTGGTGGGTTTTGTTGGGTCGAGCGAAAGAGGATAAGAGGGGATATGAGCCGTTTCCCCTCACAAGTTCTCTTGCCTTGATCCGCTAGTGAAAAATGATTAGAAAATGGTGGAGCGAATAAAGTGTGAAACAATCCAACAGTACTATAACATCACTGTTCCAGGTGTTTATTGTTCCAATGGGAGAGATTTAAAAATCCGGTGTTGGTGGTCGTCAGGCTTTTCACAAGGTACTCTATGTATACAAAAGTATGTGGACACCCCTTCAAATTAGTGGATTTGGCTATTTCAGCCACACCCATTACAGTGTGGTGTATACAATCGAGCACACAGCCATGCAATCTCCATAGACAAACATTGGCAGTAGAATGGCCTTACTGAAGCGCTAAGTGACCATCATAAGATGCCATCTTTCCAACAAGTCAGTTCGTCAAATTTCTGCCCTTTTAGAGCTGCCCCGGTCAACTGTAAGTGCTGTTATTGTGAAGTGGAAACATCTAGGAGCAACAACGGCTCAGCCACGAAGTGGTAGGCCACACAAGCTCACAGAACGGGACCGCCGAGTGCTGAAGGCGTAGAACGTAGAAATCGTCTGCAACACTCACTACCAAGTTTCAAACTGCCTCTGGAAGCAATGTAAACACAATAACTGTTCGTTGGGAGCTTCATGAAATGGGTTTCCGTGGCCGAGCAGCTGCACACAAGCCTATGATCATTATGCCCAATGCCAAGCGTCCGCTGGAATGGTGTAAGAGCGGCTCTGGGAGTGTGGTGCCAGGAAAAATAACCTCTCACTCAACGTCAACAAAACTAAGGACTTCAGGAAACAGCAGAGGGAGCACCCCTCTATCCACGTCGATGGGACCGCAGTGGAGAAGGTGAAAGCTTCAAGTTCCTCGGCATACACGTCACTGACAAACTGAAATGGTCCACCCACACAGTGTGGTGAAGAAGGCACGCCTCTCCAACCTCAGGAGGCTAAAGAAATTTGACTTAACACATAAAACCTTCACAAACTTTGACAGATGCACAATTGAGAGCATCCTGTCGGGCTGTATCACTGCCTGGTACGGCAACTGCACCACCCGCAACCGCAGGGCTCTCCAGAGGGTGGTGCGGTCTGCCCAATGCATCACCGGGGGAAAACTACCTGCCCTCCAGAACACCTACAGCACCCGATGCCATAGGAAGGCCAAAAAGATCATCAAGGACAACAACCACCCGAGCCACTGCCTGTTCACCCCACTATCATCCAGAAGGCGAGGTCAGTACAGGTGCATCAAAGCTGGTACCGAGAGACAGAAGCGTTTCTTCAATCTCAAGGCCATCAGACTGCTAAACAGCCATCACTAGCACATCAGAGGCGGCTGCCTATAGACATAGATTAGGAATCACTGGCCACTTTAAGGAAATGAAACATTAGCCTCTTTAATACTGTCTTTGTATCTTGCATTTACTCATCCCATATGTATAAACTGTACTCTATACTATTCTACGGTATCTTAGTCCCTTTAATTGTGTGTAAGGGTCAATTGTGTGTAAATATTGCATCAAACATTTCATATGTATATACTGTATTCTATACTATGCCACTGTATCTTAGTCCAATGCCGCTCTGACATGTATATAAACTCAGCAAAAAAAGAAACGTCCTCTCACTGTCAGCTGCGTTTATTTTCAGCGAACTTAACATGTGTAAATATTAAAATGAACATAAGATTCAACAACTGAGACATAAACTGAACAAGTTCTACAGACATGTGACTAACAGAAATGGAATAATGTGTCTCTGAACAAAGGGGGACGGGGGTCAAAATCAAAAGTAACAGCAAGAACTGGCAAATCAGGTGGCCACACCAACAGCAAGAACTGGTGTGGTGTGGCCACCAGCTGCATTAAGTACTGCAGTGCATCTCCTCCTCATGGACTGCACCAGATTTGCCAGTTCTTGCTGTGAGATGTTACCCCACTCTTCCACCAAGGCACCTGCAAGTTCCCAGACATTTCTGGGGGGAATGGCCCTAGCCCTCACCCTCCGATCCAACAGGTCCCAGACATGCTCAATGGGATTGAGATCCTGGCTCTTCGCTGGCCATGGCAGAACACTGACATTCCTGTCTTGCAGGAAATCACGCACAGAACGAGCAGTATGGCTGGTGGCATTGTCATGCTGGAGGGTTATGTCAGGATGAGCTTGCAGGAAGGGTACCACATGAGGGAGGAGGATGCCTTCCCTGTAATGCACAACGTTGAGATTGCCTGCAATGACAACAAGCTCAGTCCGATGATGCTGTGACACACCACCCCAGACCATGACGGACCCTCCACCTCCAAATCGATCCCGCTCCAGAGTACAGGCCTCAGTGTAATGCTCATTATTTTGATGATAAACGTGAATCCGACCATCACCCCTGGTGAGACAAAACCGCGAGTCGTCAGTGAAGAACACTTTTTTCCAGTCCTGTCTGGTCCAGCAACGGTGGGTTTGTGCCCATAGGCGACGTTGTTGCCGGTGATGTCTGGTGAGGACCTGCCTTACAACAGACCTACAAGCCCTCAGTCCAGCCTCTCTCAGCCTATTACGGACAGTCTGAGCACTGATGGAGGGATTGTGTGTTCCTGGTGTAACTCGGGCAGTTGTTGTTGCCATCCTGTACCTGTCCCGCAGGTACAGAAACACAAGCGTGTCGCTACACCCGCAATAACATCTGCTAAACACATGTATGTGACCAATACAATTTGATTTGATTTGTAATGCTCGCCGTCATTGGACTCTTAGTGCTACAGCATACAATCACATTCATTACCCCAGAAACCCTAGACCCACTCCAATTTGCATACCGCCACAACAGATCCACAGATGATACAATCTCTATTGCACTCAACACTGCCCTTTCCCAGCTGGACAAAAGAAACACCTATGTGAGAATGCTATTCATTGACTACAGCTCAGCGTTCAATATCATAGTGCCCTCAAAGCTCATCACTAAGCTAAGGACCATGGGACTAAACACCTCCCTCTGCAACTGGATCCTGGACTTCCTGACGGGCCGCCCTCAGGTTGTAAAGGTAGGTAACAACACATGTTCCACACTGACCCTCAACACAGGGGCCCCTCAGGGGTGCGTGCTCTGTCCCCGCCTGTACTCCCTGTTCACTTATGACTGCGTGGCCAGGCACAACTCCAACACCATCAAGTTTGCCGATGACACAGCAGTGGTAGGCCTGATCACCAACAATGATGAGACAGGATATAGGGAGGAGGTCAGAGACCTGACCATGTGGTGCCAGAATAACAACCTCTCCCTCAACGTGATCAAGACAAAGGAGATGATTGTGGACTACAGGAAAAGGAGGACTGAGTACGCCCCCATTCTCATCGACTGGGCTATAGTGGAGCAGGTTGAGAGATTCAAGTTCCTTGGTGTCCACATCACCAACAAACTAACATGGTCCAAACACACTTAGACAGTTGTAAAGAGGGCACGACAAAGCCTATTACCCCTCAGGAGACTGAGAATATTTGTCATAGGTCCTCAGATCCTCAAAAAGGTTCTACAGCTGCACCACCGAGAGCATCTTGACTGGTTCCATCACTGCCTGGTATGGCAACTGCTTGACCACCGACCTCTGCAAGGCATTACAGAGGGTAGTGCGTACGGCCCAGTATATCACTGGTGCCAAGATTCCTGCCATCCAGGACCTCTATACCAGGCGGTGTCAGAGGAAGGCCCTAAAAATGGTCAAATACTCCAGCCACCCTAGTCATAGACTGTTCTCTCTGGTCCCGCACGGAAAGCTGTACCGGAGCGCCATGTCTTGATCCACAAGGCTTCTAAACAGCTTCTACCCCCAAGTCAAGACTCCTGAACAGCTAATCAAAGGGCTACCCAGACCCTTCTTTTATGCTGCTGCTACTCCCTGTTTATTATCTATGTATAGTCACTTTAACTCTACCTAGATGTAGGGCTGGGCGATATGGCCAAAATATCGTATCATGGTTCTATGTTTATGATTAATAAAAGTTCTAAATTTGCTTAATGAGTAGTGAGTGATCCTAGGGGTGGCAACACATATATTCTAAGTGATTTCAATGTGTCTTTCTCCATTCTGATTGTTTTATACTGTTCAATTCAACTTCAACCTAAAATAATATCCTGCATTTCCATCAATTTCTACATTTCCTGCACTCATTTGAGATCCACACTGCCACGATATGGGCCAAAATACTAGGCCTCATTTTTAACCAAATGTTGCAATTGCGATTTAAATCAAAACATTTGGGTGAACTTTTGGAATCATGGAAATGGAATGTTTATTATAATTCTATAGTTAGAATATAAATAACAGTGGGCACATTGAATACAGTGTTGTTTGACATGACAATGAATGAAAATACCATGGATGGGTTATTGTGACAGGGTAGGAACCAAAGTGATGTTCAGTTTTACCTAGGGGACCCTATAATCTTTGGATACATAAAATCTTTATTCGTATAGCCAACATATTCATCCTTCGCCTATTCCTCTTTGATTTAGAAGATACTGTTGCACAAACAACATGCTGATTTAAGCCTCCACCAGTACTGGTATCAGGCTGTATTAGCTAGCTATGTTTGCTCTGACTCAGTACTTGTATTAGCTAGTTAGCTAGCAACTAGGGATTAGCATTAGTGGCTAACATGATTTAGCTTAACTTGCTAAGAAAATATCTCTTTGCAGATGTAAGAAACACTAATGTTGTAATTATAGAACGCTTGTGGATTTATATTAAGATCAAAGTGGAAACATCGTTGTCATCAACATTGTTGCATGTGCTGCATTGACCATGCAGACTGAATGCAAGTGTCTCGTGGTCAAGCAACAACAAACGCACTCCTTGAGTGACAGGGGGTGGGACTTGGTCTGTGTGGAAAGCAGCATGGAGAGAGAGAGCGGAGAGGGATGACTCAAGTTACGGAGTAAACTATAAAAATGGACGTTAAGCGCGGTGTATCACATGTAACAACCAAACATTCAAATACCGTTATAGAAGGTAAAGTTAAAAACCCAAACCGGTCCCTGCATCAATACCGGTATATAGTAAAATACGGTATACCGCCCAGCCCTACCTACATGTACATATTACCTCAATTACCTCGACTAACTGGTGCCCCCGCACATTGACTCTGTACCGGTACCCCCTGTATATAACCTCACTATTGTTATTTTACTGCTGCTCTTTAATTATTTGTTACTTTAAAAAATATATGTTTTGATGTATCTATTTTTTACTTAACACTTTTTTTTCTTCAAGCATTGTTGGTTAAGGGCTTGTAAGTAAGCATTTCACTGTAAGGTCTATGACCTGCTGTATTCGGCATTTCACTGTAAGGTCTATGACCTGCTGTATTCGGCATTTCACTGTAAGGTCTATGACCTGCTGTATTCGGCATTTCACTGTAAGGTCTATGACCTGTTGTATTCGGCATTTCACTGTAAGGTCTATGACCTGCTGTATTCGGCATTTCACTGTAAGGTCTATGACCTGTTGTATTCGGCATTTCACTGTAAGGTCTATGACCTGTTGTATTCGGCATTTCACTGTAAGGTCTATGACCTGTTGTATTCGGCATTTCACTGTAAGGTCTATGACCTGCTGTATTCGGCATTTCACTGTAAGGTCTATGACCTGTTGTATTCGGCATTTCACTGTAAGGTCTATGACCTGTTGTATTCGGCATTTCACTGTAAGGTCTATGACCTGTTGTATTCGGCATTTCACTGTAAGGTCTATGACCTGTTGTATTCGGCATTTCACTGTAAGGTCTATGACCTGTTGTATTCGGCATTTCACTGTAAGGTCTATGACCTGTTGTATTCGGCATTTCACTGTAAGGTCTATGACCTGTTGTATTCGGCATTTCACTGTAAGGTCTATGACCTGCTGTATTCGGCATTTCACTGTAAGGTCTATGACCTGTTGTATTCGGCATTTCACTGTAAGGTCTATGACCTGTTGTATTCGGCATTTCACTGTAAGGTCTATGACCTGTTGTATTCGGCATTTCACTGTAAGGTCTATGACCTGCTGTATTCGGCATTTCACTGTAAGGTCTATGACCTGTTGTATTCGGCATTTCACTGTAAGGTCTATGACCTGTTGTATTCGGCATTTCACTGTAAGGTCTATGACCTGTTGTATTCGGCATTTCACTGTAAGGTCTATGACCTGTTGTATTCGGCATTTCACTGTAAGGTCTATGACCTGTTGTATTCGGCATTTCACTGTAAGGTCTATGACCTGTTGTATTCGGCATTTCACTGTAAGGTCTATGACCTGTTGTATTCGGCATTTCACTGTAAGGTCTATGACCTGTTGTATTCGGCATTTCACTGTAAGGTCTATGACCTGTTGTATTCGGCATTTCACTGTAAGGTCTATGACCTGTTGTATTCGGCATTTCACTGTAAGGTGACCTGTTGTATTCGGCATTTCACTGTAAGGTGACCTGTTGTATTCGGCATTTCACTGTAAGGTGACCTGTTGTATTCGGCATTTCACTGTAAGGTGACCTGTTGTATTCGGCATTTCACTGTAAGGTGACCTGTTGTATTCGGCATTTCACTGTAAGGTCTATGACCTGTTGTATTCGGCATTTCACTGTAAGGTCTATGACCTGTTGTATTCGGCATTTCACTGTAAGGTCTATGACCTGTTGTATTCGGCATTTCACTGTAAGGTCTATGACCTGTTGTATTCGGCATTTCACTGTAAGGTCTATGACCTGTTGTATTCGGCATTTCACTGTAAGGTCTATGACCTGCTGTATTCGGCATTTCACTGTAAGGTCTATGACCTGCTGTATTCGGCATTTCACTGTAAGGTCTATGACCTGCTGTATTCGGCATTTCACTGTAAGGTCTATGACCTGTTGTATTCGGCATTTCACTGTAAGGTCTATGACCTGTTGTATTCGGCATTTCACTGTAAGGTCTATGACCTGTTGTATTCGGCATTTCACTGTAAGGTCTATGACCTGTTGTATTCGGCATTTCACTGTAAGGTCTATGACCTGTTGTATTCGGCATTTCACTGTAAGGTCTATGACCTGTTGTATTCGGCATTTCACTGTAAGGTCTATGACCTGTTGTATTCGGCATTTCACTGTAAGGTCTATGACCTGTTGTATTCGGCATTTCACTGTAAGGTCTATGACCTGTTGTATTCGGCATTTCACTGTAAGGTCTATGACCTGTTGTATTCGGCATTTCACTGTAAGGTCTATGACCTGTTGTATTCGGCATTTCACTGTAAGGTCTATGACCTGTTGTATTCGGCATTTCACTGTAAGGTCTATGACCTGTTGTATTCGGCATTTCACTGTAAGGTCTATGACCTGTTGTATTCGGCATTTCACTGTAAGGTCTATGACCTGTTGTATTCGGCATTTCACTTTAAGGTCTATGACCTGTTGTATTCGGCGCATGTGACGAGTACAATTCGATTTGATCCTGGATGATTTTGTGCTTCCAACTTTGTGGCAACAGTTTGGGGAAGGCCCTTTCCTGTTTCAACATGACACTGCCTCCGTGCACAAAGCGCGGTCCATACAGAAATGGTTTCCCGACTGTTAGTTTACTCCTAATGTTTAAAAGTATGTGACAAATAAAATGTGATTTGATTTGACATACACACATACACACACACACACACCTGGAGGTGACCCTGAACAGATGGGACAAGGCTCAGTTCCATGGGCCAAGCGCCAGTGTTCTGCTGAGGAGGTGAAATGCAACCCCACTCAGTGTACCAGATCGATGGGCTCGCCCCTCTGACTAGTCTCTGGGGTCTCCTCTTACCCCACCCTTACCCCCATCTATTTGTCCTATCTTTTCTCCCTCTTAACGATCTCTCTGTCTGTCTCTCAACGATCTCTCAATTCAATTCAAGGGGCTTTATTGGCATGGGAAACATATGTTAACATTGACAAAGCAAGTGAAGTAGATAATATACAAAAGTGAAATAGACAATAAAAATGAGCAGTAATTACTACACTCCCAAAAGAACAAAGACATTACAAATGTCATATTATGTATATACACGGTGTTGTAACAATGTGCAAATGGTTAAAGCACAAAAGGGAAAATAAATAAACATAAATATGGGTTATATTTACAATGGTGTTTGTTCTTCACTGGTTGCCCTTTTCTTGTGGCAACAGGTCACAAATCTTGCTGCTGTGATGGCACACTGTGGTATTTCACCCAATAGATATTGGGTTTGTTTTCAAATTCTTTGTAGGTCTGTGTAATCTGAGGGAAATATGTGTCTCCAATATGGTCACACACTTGGCAGGAGGTTAGGAAGTGCAGCTCAGTTTCCACCTCATAGCCTGTCTCCTCTTGCGAGCCAGGTCTGCCTACGGCGGCCTTTCTCAATAGCAAGGCTATACTCACTGAGTCTGTACATAGTCAAAGCTTTCCTTAAGTTTGGGTCAGTCACAGTGGTCAGGTATTCTGCCACGGTGTACTCTCTGTTTAGGGCCAAATAGCATTCTAGTTTGCTCAGTTTTTTTTGTTAATTCTTTCCAATGTGTCAAGTAATTATCTTTTTGTTTGCTCATGATTTGGTTGGTTCTAATTGTGTTTCTGTCCTGGGGTCTGTGGGGTCTGTTTGTGTTTGTGAACAGAGCCCCAGGACCAGCTTGCTTAGAGGACTCTTCTCCAGGTTCATCTCTCTGTAGGTGATGGCTTTGTTATGGAAGGTTTGGGAATTGCTTCCATATAGGTGATTGTAGAATTTAACGGCTCTTTTCTGGATTTTGATAATAAGCGGGTATCGGCCTAATTCTGCTCTGCATGCATTATTTGGTGTTTTATGTTGTACACAGAGGATATTTTTGCAGAATTCTGCATGCAGAGTCTCAATTTGGTGTTTGTCCCATTTATTGAATTATTGGTTGGTGAGCAGAACCGAGACCTCACAACCATAAAGGGCAATGGATTCTATAACTGATTCAAGTATTTTTAGCCAGATCCTAATTGGTATGTCAAATTTTATGTTCCTTTTGATGGCATAGAAGTCCCTTCTTGCCTTGCCTCTCAGCTCGTTCACAGCTTTGTGGAAGATACCTGTGGCGCTGAAGTTTAGGCCAAGGTATAAATCGTTTTTTGTGTGCTCTAGTACAACAGTGTCTAGATGGAATTTGTATTTGTGGTCCTGGAGATTGGACCTTTTTTGGAACACCATTATTTTGGTCTTACTGAGATTGATTGTCAGGACCCAGGTCTGGCAGAATCTGTGCAGAATATCTAGGTGCTGCTGTAGGCCTTCCTTGGTTGGTGACAGAAGCACCAGATCATCAGCAAACATTAGACTTCAGATTCTAGTAGGGTGAGACTGGGTGCTGCAGACTGTTCTAGTGCCCTCGCCAATTCGTTGATATATATGTTGAAGAGGGTGAGGCTTAAGAGGGATCCCTGTCTCACCCCACGGCCTTGTGGGAAGAAATGTGTTTTTTGCTAATTTTAACCGCACAATTGTTGTTTGTGTACATGGATCTTCTAATGTCGTATGTTTTTCCCCCAACATCACTTTCCATCAATTTGTATAGCAGATCCTCATACCAAATTGAGTCGAAGGCTGTTTTGAAATCAACCAAGCATGAGAGGACTTTGCCTTTGTTTTGGTTTGTCAATTAGGGTGTGCAGGGTGAATACGTGGTCTGTCGTACGATAATTTGGTAATAATCCAATGTTTGCTCAGTACATTGTTTTTACTGAGGAAATGTACGAGTCTGCTGTTAACGATAATGCTATAAGGGCACAAGGTGAGACCCAGATGCAGACACAGGAGGCAGATGGTTAGAGTCTTTGTTGTTTATTTTTATCCAAAAGGAGTAGGCAAGAGAATGGTCATGGACAGGCAAAAGGTCAAAACCAGATTCTGAGTTCAAGAGGTAAAGAGTGGCAGACAGGCTCGATGTCAGGCAGGCGGTACGGAGTTCAGAAAAACAGACAAGGGTCAAAACCGGGAAGACTAGAAAAAGAGAATGGAAAACAGGAGCACGGGGGAAAAAACACGCTGGTTGACTTGGAAACATACAAGACGAACTGGCATAGAAACACAGGGATAAATAGAGGGAAAATAAGCGACACCTGGAGGGGGTGGAGACAGTCACAAGAACAGGTGAAACAGATCAGGGCGTGACAAATGCAGATGATTTCCCCAATGTTGCTGTTGATGCATATCCCACGGTAGTTATTGTGGTCAAATTTGTCTCCACGTTTGTGGATTGGGGTGATCAGTCTTTGGTTCCAAATATTGGGGAAGATGCCAGAGCTAAGGATGATGTTAAAGAGTTTAAGTATAGCCAATTGGAATTTGTGGTCTGTATATTTGATCATTTCATTGAGGAAACCATCAACATCACAGGCCTTTTTGGGTTAGAGGGTTTCTATTTTGTCCTGTAGTTCATTCAAGGTAATTGGATAATCCAGTGGGTTCTGGTAGTCTTTAATAGTTGATTCTAAGATTTGTATTTGGTCATGTATATGTTTTGCTGTTCTTTTGTTCTTTTGTTATAGAGCCAAAAAGATTGGAGAAGTGGTTTACCTATTTTGGATAGAGAATTATTTGTTGTTTTAGTGTTTTCCAATTTTCCCAGAAGTGGTTAGTCTATAGATTCTTAAATTACACTGGGCAGATTTCTGATGTGCTGTTCCTTCTTTTCCCGTGGTGTTTCTGTATCGTTAGTGATTCACCATAGGGAAGGCGTAGACTCAGGTATTCTGGGTCTCTATGTTTTTGGTTGGACAGGTTTCTCAATTTCTTTCTTAGGTTTTTGCATTCTTCATCAAACCATTTTACATTGTTGTTCATTTTCTTCGGGTTTTCTGTTTGAAATTTTAAGATTTGATAGGGAAGCTGAGAGGTCAAATATACTGCTAAGATTTTGTACTGCCAAGTTCACACCTTCACTATTACAGTGGAACGTTTTGTCCAGGAAGTTGTCTAAAAGTGATTGAATTTGTTGTTGCCTAATTGTTTTTTGGTAGGTTTCCACACTATATTCCTTCCGTCTATAGCCTTTCTTAATATTACTTAGTTCCTTTGGCTTTGATGCCTCATGATTGAGTATTGCTCTGTTCAAGTAGACTATGATTTTGCTGTGATCAGTGGGTTGACTGTGGTGTCAGTGGGCTGACTGTGAACATTCTGAGAGTCTCTGGGTTGAGGTCAGTGATAAAGTAGTCTACAGTACTACTGCCAAGAGATGAGCTATAGGTGTACCTACCATAGGAGTCCCCTCGAAGCCTTCCATTGATCATGTACATACCCAGCGTGCGACAGAGCTGCAGGAGTTGTGACCTGTTTATTTTGTTGGTTATATTGTCATAGTTGTGCCTAGGGGGGCAAATGGGGGAGGGAATGCTGTCACCTCCAGGCAGGTGTTTGTCCCCCTGTGTGCTGAGGGTGTCAGGTTCTTGTCCAGTTCTGGCATTTAGGTCGCTACAGGCTATTACAGTACATGTCCCTGGGCCTGGAAATGATTGATTTCCCCCTCCAGGATGGAGAAGCTGTCTTCATTAAAGTATGGGGATTCTAGTGGGGGGATACACAG
>NW_024058591.1:32500-51571 GCF_016432855.1 Salvelinus namaycush
CTCTGGCGTTTGATATGCCAGAGGGGTAAGACCGTAGGCTGGGGCACAGGAGGGGTGCAGGATGGGGTGTAGGAGGGGTGCACATCACAGGGGCGCAATTGGCTGTGAGTGAGCGGTTACCGGATCCAGAGCAATTCCTTTCTTTTTGGGGGAGGATCCCCTGACAGTGGTTGTGTGTGTGTATCCAAGGTTTTGGACCCCCTCCAGGAGCGTGGGATATTTTTAATTTTGCATCCATTCTACATCACGCCGCAAGAATGTCCCCCCCCCCCCCCCCCCCCCCCCCCCCCACGATTTTGTCATCCTTCTCTCCTTTCTCCCACTCCACCCCTCTCTCCTTTCTCCCACTCCACCCCTCTCTCCTTTCTCCCACTCCACCCCTCTCTCCTTTCTCCCACTCCACCCCTCTCTCCTTTCTCCCACTCCACCCCTCTCTCCTTTCTCCCACTCCACCCCTCTCTCCTTTCTGCCACTCCACCCCTCTCTCCTTTCTGCCACTCCACCCCTCTCTCCTTTCTGCCACTCCACCCCTCTCTCCTTTCTGCCACTCCACCCCTCTCTCCTTTCTGCCACTCCACCCCTCTCTCCTTTCTGCCACTCCACCCCTCTCTCCTTTCTGCCACTCCACCCCTCTCTCCTTTCTGCCACTCCACCCCTCTCTCCTTTCTGCCACTCCACCCCTCTCTCCTTTCTGCCACTCCATCCCTCTCTCCTTTCTGCCACTCCACCCCTCTCTCCTTTCTGCCACTCCACCCCTCTCTCCTTTCTGCCACTCCACCCCTCTCTCCTTTCTGCCACTCCACCCCTCTCTCCTTTCTGCCACTCCACCCCTCTCTCCTTTCTCCCACTCCACCCCTCTCTCCTTTCTGCCACTCCACCCCTCTCTCCTTTCTCCCACTCCACCCCTCTCTCCTGCTTCCCATTAGGTTTTATTTGAAATGCAGATTTATATTGACTCATCAGAAACACATGTTGGGCCAAGACACACACACACACACACACAGGCATGCATGATTGTATGTATGCACGCGCGCACATGCTGAAAGCCGATCCGCGAAGTTCACTGTAAAATCGGCCCAAGGTGCGTTAGACCGGGAGCGCTCCGGAAATACCTGGAAGTTACCCAGGATGCATGTTGTTTTATCTTGCCTCTCTGAGGTCGCCAGAGTTCAACCTACCTTCAGAGGCATACCTCTTTGATTGGTCTGGATCATAACCAGGGAATGTTCTGCCCTCAGGCAGTGTGCTGGGCTCAGGCAGATCCAAGGTTGTATTCATTAGTGCACACTGTAGCAAAACATTTTCGTACGGAAAACAAAAAACAAGTGGTTCCTATTAGACAAGTTCAGGTTGTCTCTCCCAGCTTCAGTCCATTTTTTTCCTCGTTGGTGCCTATAGAACCAGGTTGGCTCCATTTAGCTTCTCGCCGTGGCTCGACCCCCGCTGATCAAGCACAGGCCTGCTCTAGCATCCCAACCCAGCTTTTGTTTGCCAGCTTTGTTAATTGGAAGTTTCATGGCTGCACTGTCGTGTTTGTGTGGTCAATTACTGTTTTTTTTTAACCTGCAACAAAGGGAATTTGCTACGGGGTAAACAAACATCCCTGTCTGGTACCACGGTAAAGTGAAGGCCCCACCGTCGCTGCTTTTGGGGATGTTTTTTTTTTGTGCAACAGGAAGTTTCACCCTCTAATGATGCCCCCTTGGGAAATGAGAGTTCTAGGAACCAAACGGTGTTGCTCATACAACTCAACACCTTGATGTCTCATTTAGCTGTCTGATATACAGAGCCTTCAGAAAGTATTCACCTTTTCCACATTTTGTTGTGTTACAGCCTGGATTTAAAATGAATTAAATGGTGATTTAAAAAAATATATATATATATTTGTCACTGGCCTACTACACAAGACGTTGAATATCATTTGCACACACTGTATATAGACCTTTTTCTACTGTATTATTGACTGTATGTTTGTTTATTCCATGTGCAACTCTGTGTTGTATATGTCGAACTGCTTTGCTTTATCTTGGCCAGGTCGCAGTTGTAAATGAGAACTAGATCTCAACTGGCCTACCTGGTTAAATAAAGGTGAGGGGGAAAAAAACTGGCCTACACACAATATCCCATAATGTCAGTGAAATTTTTTTGTAAATTTTTTTTGGAAAAGTTTAAATGTCTTGAGTCAGTAACTATTCAACCACTGTTATGGCAAGCCTAAATAAGTTCAGTAAAAATTTGCTTAACAATTCATAAAATAAGTTGCATGGACTCACCGATGGGTATTAATAATATTAAAATTAAAATAAGAAGACATTGAATATCCCTTTGAGTATGGTGAAAATATTAATTAGGCTTTGGATGCTGTATAAATACACGCAGTCACTACAAAGATACAGGCATCCTTTCTAACTCAGATTCTGGAAAGGAAGGAAACCCCTCAGGGATTTCACCATGAGGGCAATGGTGATTTAAAACAGTTACAGAGTTTAATGGCTGGAATCTGAGGATGGATCAACAACATTGTAGTTACTCCACAATACTAACCTAAATGACAGAGTGAAAAGGAAGCCTGTACAGAATAAAAATATTCCAAAACATGTATCATGTTTGCAAAAAGGCACTTAAGTGAAACTGCAAAAAGAATTATGCACTTTCTGTCCTGAATACAAAGCTTTATGTTTGGGGCAAATCCAACACATCACTGAGTACCGCTCTTCATATTATCAAGCATTGTGGTGGCTACATCATGTTATGGGTATGCTTGTCATCGGCAGGGAGTTTAGGATAAAAAGAAATAGAATACAGTAGACAAAATCCAAGGAAAACCTGGTTCAGTCTGCTTTCCAACAGACACTGGGAGGCAAATTAACCTTTCAGCAGGACAAATTCACCTCTCAGCGGGACAAATTCACCTCTCAGCGGGACAAATTCACCTCTCAGCGGGACAAATTCACCTCTCAGCGGGACAAATTCACCTTTCAGCGGGACAAATTCACCTTTCAGCGGGACAAATTCACCTCTCAGCGGGACAAATTCACCTCTCAGCGGGACAAATTCACCTCTCAGCAGGACAATAACCTAAACACAAGGTCAAATATATATACTGGAGTTTCTTACCAAGACATTGAATGTTCCTGAGTGGCCTAGTTAGTTTTGACTTAAATTGTCTTGAAAATCTATGGCAAAACTTGAAAATGACTGTCTAGCAACAATCAACAATCAACTTGACAGAGCTTGAATAATTAAACAAAAATTATAATGGGCAAATATTGTACAATCCAGGTGTGCAAAGCTCTTAAAGATTTACCCAAAAAAGACATGCTTTAATCGCCGCCAAAGGTTCTTCTACAAAGTATTGACTCGGGTGTGAATACTTATGTAAATGAGATTTCTGTATTTCATTTTCAATAACTTTGCAAACATTTATTGGGATATTGTGTGTAGACGGGTGAGAAATGATATTGAATCCATTTTGAATTCAAGTTGTAACACAACAACGTGGAATAAGTCGAGGGGTATGAATACTTTCTGAAGGCGCTGTACCAGAGAAAGACTTACGTTTGGATTATTTGCGTAGAAGTAATAATAAAAGAAGTGTCTTCACCTGACACTGTGTTGACAGCACAGGACTGAGTGAGTGGGAGAACATTTGAGGGATCAAAAGGGTTGAGCGTGGGGCTCACATTTTTCCTAGAACCAACGGGGGGCTGGGAAGGGTTCACTGCCTAGATCCTCCATCTGTGCGTGGGTGCACGGGGGTCTGCATGCATGTGTGGCCTAGCGGTTAGAGCGTTGGGCCAGTAACCAAAAGGTTGCTGGTTTGAACACCCGAGCCGACAAGATGAAAAATCAGCCGATGTGCCCTTGAGCAAAGCATATAACCCTAATTTACTCCAGTGATGCTGTACTACTATGGCTGACCCTGGAAAACAACACATTTCACTGCACCGATCTGTAAAACAACACATTTCACTGCACCGATCTGTAAAACAACACATTTCACTGCACCTATCTGTAAAACAACACATTTCACTGCACCTATCCAGTGTGTCTGTAAAACAACACATTTCACTGCACCTATCCAGTGGATGTGACGACAAAATATGTTTTTTTTCTTCTCTTGTTATAAAGGTCTACCTGAGGAGAGTCTGTTTCTGTTGTCACGGTAAATTCCTGAAGAGTTCCTACGGTGTCAGAACTGGCTCTGTGGCCCCCGTTCATAGCCCCTGGGTCGCCCCCTGCCCCGCCTGTCTGAAATGAAAAGCCTTTCTGTCCTTGTCTTCTGTGAGGGTACACAGTGTAGGTGATGTACCTTAGAGAAGCACTCTCATATAAACTAACAACGGACATTTCTGGGAGGCATGTTTTGTTTTTGCACTAGTGTGGATGTAGATCATGTAAGACATTTATTTAAACGTCTTTAATAATGGCCACTTTAATAATGTTTACATATTTTGCATTACTCATATGTATTTTATATAATCTATTGCATCTTGCCTATGCCGCTCATCCATATATTTATATGTATATCTTACTCCATCCCTTTACTTAGATTTGTGTGTATTAGGGAGTTGTTGTGGAATTGTTAGTGCAGTAATATCTAACACGTATTCTGTCGGAACTAGAAGCGCAAGCATTTTCCTACACTCGCAATAACATCTGCCTTTCATGTTTGTGACCAATAAAATGTTGTTTTATTTGTATCTCTGATACAGGTAACACTGTGTGGAGGTGTCTAAGACTCCAGCATTATTCTTTTCAACATGAAGATGTGTTTTAAACCTTGTTTTTTCCAAATGTGTTTATAGCAGTGTTCTCTTTTTTAAATGGATGTTTTTAACGTATTTAATGTATTTATTTAACAGTTCACCTGCCCAGGGTGGTATGCCTATACATCCCCAATATGTTCTCTTTGTAAGGCTTTCTCACAATGTGTCATAAATTGGAAGTTTATTTCAAAATTCTCTAACGTTTTCTTTGGCATTCGGTTGAGAATTACCTTAAATGACCTCCAGCAAAATTAGGATTAGTACTTTGGTTCATCTGGGCCGCATTTTCACACATCACACCATTGTATGTCGCACTGTAGGACCATAATTCCTGTCGCACCATAGTACCATTATTCATGTCGCAACTGACGAGCAATATTTCCATGATGGCCAGTCGATGAGGGAATTCATTATCCTAGATCAAATTAAATAGGAGATTATCTGTACCAGATAAGAGATGATCTGTACTAGATTTTCTATTGTTTCTGGGCATTGGAACAAAGGGAAGGGGGTGGTAATTGAGGGAGGGAGGGAGTCGGGGGTGCTAAGTAATGTGTGTTTTTATGCTGGAGACTTGGTAATGTTTCCGCCTGCACACTCAACAAAGAAGACGGGACTTCAGGGTGTTGAAAGGGGGAGGAGCACTCTGACAAATGAATCTCCCATCTCTGTCTTTTGCTCTCTTTGTCTTACAGAGGGTAATGCTGTCTTACAGATGGTAATGCTGTCGTACAGAGGGCAATGCTGTCGTACAGAGGGTAATGCTGTCGTTGTCTTACAGAGGGTAATGCTCTCTTTGTCTTACAGAGGGTAATGCTCTCTTTGTCTTACAGAGGGTAATGCTCTCTTTGTCTTACAGAGGGTAATGCTCTCTTTGTCTTACAGAGGGTAATGCTCTCTTTGTCTTACAGAGGGTAATGCTCTCTTTGTCTTACAGAGGGTAATGCTCTCTTTGTCTTACATAGGGTAATGCTCTCTTTGTCTTACAGAGGGTAATGCTCTCTTTGTCTTACAGAGGGTAATGCTCTCTTTGTCTTACAGAGTGTAATGCTCTCTCTATCTCCCTCTCTCTCATGTGTACTTTCCCTATCCCCCCCTCCCTCCCACCATCCATCCCTCCCCTCCACCCTTCCTCTCTTTCTGACATGTGCTCTCGCTCTACCTCCCTCCCTCCCTTCTCCTCTCTCTCTCTCTCCCTCCTTCTCTTTGTTCCTTTCTCAGTCCATGCTGTAATGTATAGATGATGTCATAGTAGAGGTTGCATTCATTGCTTAACGTTGTTTGCTAGGAGGTTTACATGGAGTATATCTCAAATGGCATCCTATTCCCTATATAGTGCACTACTATTGAGTAGGGCCCATAGGCCATTTGGGAGGCAACCATTGTTAGACATGTAGACAGCAGTGGTTATTAAGAGTAGACACTGTGGGAGATGTTCAGGTGTTGATGATGTAGTCCTCTTTGTCTCCTTCTGTCTCACTCATTACTTTCTTTGTCTCGTTATTTCTCTCTCTTTCTCAATTCAATTTCCATTTAAGGGATTTATTGGCATGGGAAACATATGTTTACATTGCCAAAGCAAGTGAACTAGACAATAAACAAAAGTGAAATAAACAATTCAAATGTACTGTTAACATTACACTCACAAAAGTTCCAAAATAATAAAGACATTACAAATGTCATATTATATGCAAATAGTTAAAGTACAAAAGGGAAAATAAATATGGGTTGTATTTACCATGGTGTTCGTTCTTCACTGGTTGCCCTTTTCTTGTGGCAACAGGTCACAAATCTTGCTGCTGTGATGGCACACTGTGGTATTTCCCCCAATAGATATGGGAGTTTATCAAAATTGGGTTTGTTTTCGAATTCTTTGTGGATCTGTGTAATCTGAGGGAAATATGTGTCTCTAATATGGTCATCCATTTGGCAGGAGGTTAGGAAGTGCAGCTCAGTTTCCACCTCATTTTGTGGACAGTATACACAAAATCTAAGGAAGTCTTGAGGTTTTGCTCGCCTGAGGTAGAGTATCTCATCATAAGCTGTAGACCACACTATTTACCAAGAGAGTTTCCATCTGTATTTTTCGCAGCTGTCTATTTACCACCACACACCGATGCTGGCACTAAGACCACACTCAATGAGCTGTATACGGCCATAAGCAAACAGGAAAACGCTCATCTAGAGGTGGCGCTCCTTGTGGCCGAGGACTTTAATGCAGGGAAACTCATCCGTTTTACTTCATTTCTACCAGCATGTTAAATGTGCAACCAGAGGGAAAAAACTCTACACCACCATTACTCCACACACAGAGTCACGTACAAAGCTCTCCCTCGCCCTCCATTTGGCAAATCTGACCATAATTCTCTCTACAAGCAAAAACTAAAACAGGAAGCACCAGTGACTCGGTCAATAAGAAAGTGGTCAGATGAAGCAGATGCTAAACTACAGGACTGTTTTGCTAGCACAGACTGGAATATGTTCCCGGATTCTTCCGATGGCATTGAGGAGTACACCACATCAGTCACTGGCTTCATCAATAAGTGCATCGATGACGTTGTCCCCACAGTGACCGTACGTACATACCCAACCAGAAGCCATGGATTACAGGCAACATCTGCACTGAGCTAAAGGGTAGAGCTGCCAATTTCAAGGAGCGGGACTCTAACCCGGAAGCTTGTAAGAAATCCCGCTGTACCCTCCGACAAACCATCAAACAGGCAAAGCGTCAATACAGGACTAAGATTGAATAGTACTACACCGGCTCCGACGCATGTCGGATGTAAGCAGGGCTTGCAAACTATTACAGACAACAAAGGGAAGCATAGCCACGGCACAAGCCTACCAGATGAGCTAAATTACTTCGTTGCGCGCTTCGAGGCAAGTAATACTGAAGCATACATGGGAGCTTCAGCTGTTCCTTTAAACAGGTCAACATTCACAAGGCCGCAGGGCCAGACGGATTACCAGGACGTGTACTACGAGTATGCGCTGACCAACTGACAAGTGTCTTCACTGACATTTTCAACCTGTCCCTGACTGAGTCTGTAATACCAACATGTTTCAAACAGACCACCATAGTCCCTGTGCCCAAGAACACTAAGGTAAGCTGCCTAAATGACTACCGACCCGTAGCACTCACGTCTGTAGCCATGAAGTGCTTTGAAAGGCTGGTTATGGCTTACATCAACACCATTATCCCAGAAACGCTAGACAAACACCAATTTGCATACCGCCCCAACAGGTCCACAGATGGTGCAATCTCTATTGCACTCAACATTGCCCTTTCCCACCTGGACAAATGGAACACCTATGTGAGAATGCTATTCATTGACTACAGCTCAGCAACTGGATCCTGGACTTCCTGACGGGCCGCCCCTCAGGTGGTAAAGTTAGGTAACAACACATCCGCTATGCTGATCCTCAACAAATACATTCAAATCAAATCCATTTTTATTGGTCACTTACACATGGTTAGCACATGTTAATGCGAGTGTAGCAAAATGCTTGTGCTTCTAGTTCCGACCATGCAGTGATATCTAACAAGTAATCTAACAATTTCACAACAACTACTTTTTACACACAAGTGTAAAGGAATGAATAAGAATATGTACATATAAATATATGGATGAGCGATGGCCGAACGGCATAGGCAAGATGCAGTCGATGGTATCGAAGCGGCCCTCTTCTGGGGGGCCGGAACTGATTGAATCGGACTGGAATCGGGTGTCAGACTCGACCCGGAATCAAAATGAATGACTGCCCTGAATTGGCCCAAGTACATCGGGCCGCTTCCGTCGACCGGAATTCAGCCGACTTTGCCGGCATCTTACCAGAATCCCCCCAGAAGCGGCCCGATGCAAATTTAAATAAATGTATACTAAATTACCCGATTTAGTAATTTTAAAGATTACTTTTATACATTTTATACATACGAATTATACACATCCACAAAAACCATTTTGTCTTGGAGGAAACACCATACCATGTCAGCGTGCTTGGCCTATCCCGCCAGAGGAATCGCTACAGCGCGATTGGACAAGGACATCCCGGCCGGCCAAACCCTCCCCTAAATCGGACGACGCTGGGCCAATTGTGCATCGCCTCATGGGTCTCCCTGTCGCGGCCGGCACGGTTCTCAAACCAGCATTTGCAGAAACGCAGTTTGCACTGTGATGCAGTGTCTTAGACCGCTGTGCCACTCGGGAAGCTCCATCCACAAAGTTTTTAATGCTTATCAGTTGTCTTGCACAAAGTATCTACTAAAATACTACACAGGACTCTTGAAGAATTTCATTTAAATGTTAATTGTATTTTTTGATCGCAGAAACAATTAGGAAAATATGGAAAAATAACAAAAAAATGAAATGTTAATTATATAAAGCAGCCTGTGTAATCTTCTGCCAGAGAGTAGCCCCAATCAGCCGAGACCCAAGTAATACATTTGGGCCAGATAACTCACACCGGAATCGGGCTGAGCTCAATCCCCGTATCCTAGCCATAAGTAATACTGCCGAAGGCGGCCCAGACAGTCAAGATGCTCTCAATGGTACAGTCGTATAACTTTTTGTGGGCCCATACCAAATCTTTTCAACCTCCTGAGGGGGAATGGGGGGCTGTCACACTTTTTTCACGACTGTTTTGGTGTGTGTGTATGGACCATTTTAAGTCCTTAGTGATGTGGACACTGAGGAACTTGAAGCTCTCAACCCGCTCCACTGCAGCCCTGTCTATGTAGATGGGGGCGTGCTCACCCCCCCAGTTTCCTGTAGTCCACGATCAGCTCCTTGGTCTTACTGACGTTGAGGGACAGGCTGTTGCAGTCCTTGCACCACACTGCCAGTTCACTGACCTCCTCCCTGTAGGTTGTCTCATCATTGCCGGTGATCAGGCCTACCAACTTTGTGTCGTCAGCGGACTTGATGACGGTGTTGGAGTCGTGCATGGCCATGCAGTCATGGGTGAACAGAGATTACAGGAGGGGACTCAGCACACACCCCTGAGCGGCCCCCGTGTTGAGGGTCAGCATGGTGGAGGCAATGTTGCCTACCCTCACCACCTAGGGCCGGACTGTCAGGAAGTCCAGGATCCAGTTGCAGAGGGAGTTGTTCAGTCCAAGGGTCCTAAACTTGGTGATGAGCTTGGAGGGAACTATGGTGTTGAACGCTGAGCTGTAGTCAATTAACAATATTCTCACATAGGTATTCCCCTTATCTAGGCGGGTGAGGGCAGTGTGGAGAGCAATTGAGATTGTGTCGTCTATTGATCTGTTTGGGCGGTATGCAAATTGGAGTGGGTCTAGGGTGGCTGGGATGGTGGAGTTAATCTGTGCCATAACCAGCCTTTAAAATCACTTCATGATTACAGATGTGAGTGCTACAGGGTGGTAGTCATTGTGTCCTGAAGCCTTGGGAACAGGAATGATGGTGGTCATCTTAAAACAGGGGGATTACAGACCGGGACAAGGAGAGGTTGAAAATGACTGTGAATATGCCTGCCAGCTGTTATGTGCATGCTCTGAGAACGTGCCCTGGAATATCGTCTGGACCCCGTGAATTTACAAGTGTTGACCTGATTAAAAACCTCACTCGCGTCGGCCTTGGAGAGCTAGATCACCCAGTCTCCTGGGTCAGCGGGGGCCCTCGTGCATGTCTCAGAGTTGTTTTGCCGAAGCGTGCATACAATGCATTGCGTTCGTCTGGTAGAGAGGCATCACTGGGCAGATGACGGATGGATCTTCCTTTGTAATCCGTAATGGACTGTAGCCCCTGCCACATACGTCAGGCTGTGTAATAAGATTCCACCGTATTCCTATATTTGCTTGTTTGATGTCTCTGTGGAGGTCGTAGCGGGACTTCTTGTACTTGTTTGTGTCCTCAGCCGAACCCTCGGGGTTGTCTGTGATAGCCCTGTGTGCAGTAACTATCTCATGGATCGGTTAGTGTACTGTAGCTAGAGGGAGGTGAGGGGAGAAAGGGAGTGTTTCCATGTCTGCTGACCCTTTGTCAGTTTGTCATTGTAGTACTGTGAATTCGTCATTGATGTTGAAGGGGAATAGAGGACATTCTGGTTATTGTAGATATTCCCTTAAAATGAAGAGGGACTGTAGTGTTTATACTCTGGAGACAAGGGAGGAGGAGAGAGAAGCCAAGGTCATGGGATCCAAAAAAGAAAGAGAATTTTACAATAGCCAAAACAGGCCGTTCAACCCTCACCAGAGCAATGAGAGATGATAGGTGGTGAAAATAACCCATCTAGCCCTCCTCCACCCCCTACCACCTTCCTAGCCCCCGGCCCTCACAGCTGCCCATACCCCCAGTGTCCAGACTCAGTCTGTGAACCTCTGCTGGACCCCCTCCGGGACCCCTTCAGGGTCTCTGCTTACCCCAAACAGAGAGCTGTCACCTCGGGCATGGCTGAGCCTGTCAGACCCCCGTTGGACCCACAGCTGGAACTTTGAACCAGGAACCAAAGGGCACCATAGGGACACTCACTCCGCAGGTCTTTTTAGATGTGTGTCAACATGTAAACGTGGCTTGAAATGAACCTGATGTGACACAGGAAAATTGCCACCAACGAAGGCTAGTGGAGGCCGGTTAGTGAGAGGCCTCAGGGAAGCCATCAAACAACGGGACAGGACAATGAGTGACACAAAGCTACTGTCTCAGCACATTAGCAAGCAGCATCTCGCCCCCCCCCCCCCCCTCTCTCTCTCTCGCTCTCTCTCTCTCTCTTCCCCTCTCTTTCCTTATTAGTCATGTCAACTACTGCGAAGCTTTGGAAAATCTGATAAACTACAGTGGGGATACGTGACTTAGATCAGTTTCAACAGAATATTGATCGTACATGAGCAGTTGAAACTCCACAGTATGGGATTAGGGTAAAGCACTGCAGAGACGTAGTCCGCTCCACGTTTGTCGCCGCACCGACACACGTTTGTTTGCTATTGATCATGTACAGGAATAATCGATTACACAACGCACGCCACAACGGTCACATAATTCAAACGTTTGCTGAACATTAGCTGCACACCCAATCCAACCCTGTCTGCTTCAAAGCTACCTATTGATCATCGATAAACCATTCAATACATGTGGGTTTTAATTGAACGTTAGCCCAGCGTTAGCTGAGCGTTAGTGGAGCGTTAACCAGACGTTACGGAAGCGTTATGTCTGATGCCTATCGATCGTGTGCACCAGCGATGACCTACTTGGCCGCGGTTACAGCGGGGAGTGCTGGGTGGTCTCCGTGACGACGGGACTTGGTTATGTAACCGGGCCGATGGAGGTTGGAGTTTGATTGGAGGCTGGTAGGGCCATGTGATCCCCACAGAGGGAATTACACACGCATCACTTCCCCCTGATCCCTCCACATCAACAGAGAGGCAAATTACAGGCTGACAATCTGCAGCTGCCCTCAATGCCAGCCCCAGTCTCTACTAGAATAGGACAATGGCATTGTTCTGGGGGGCGCGCACACACGTGCACACGCATGAATGGCAAACACACACATGCGGAAAAACACTTGATGCACGTACGTGCATACACACCCTAGCACGGAAGCATGGCAAGCACACACACACACACACACACACACACACACACACACACACACACACACACACACACACACACACACACACACACACACACACACACACACACACACACACACAACCCCACTGGGCTAAGGGGAGCCTGTCACCCTCAATTCCATGAAACTTGAACCGTCCCAACAGCGACAGCCTTCAAAGACGGAAAATAACGTTTGTCTTATTTTTCCCGGTCCTTGAAGACATTGTTCGTTAATTGATGGTTCTCTTTCCGCCCGTTTTTCCCATGGCAATGATGGCTGACTGCTGATTGGTCAGACAGGGCTCTTATTCCGGGCAGTACAGGCCAGGGGACACACAGCGTGGCCCAAAACATACGAACAGACACAGAACCCGGGGACCACCCACATACCGTACAGATCGCTCCAAATTCTGAGGTTACTGGGTAGGTTTCAAATGGCACCCTATTCCCTACAGTTGAAGTCGGAAGTTTACATACACCTTAGCCAAATACATTTAAACTCAGTTTTTCACAATTCCTGACATTTAATCCTGGTAAAAAATTCCCTGTCTTCGTCAGTTAGGATCACCACTTTATTTTAAGAATGTGAAATGTCAGAATAATAGTAGAGAGAATGATTTATTTCAGCTTTTATTTCTTTCATCACATTCCCAGTGGGTCAGAAGTTCACATACACTCAATTAGTATTTGGTTGCATTGCCTTTAAATTGTTTAACTTGGGTCAAATGTTTCGGGTTGCCTTCCACAAGCTTCCCACAATAAGTTGGATGAATTTTAGCCCATTCCTCCCGACAGAGCTGGTGTAACTGAGTCAGGTTTGTAGGCCTCCTTGCTCGCACACGCTTTTTCAGTTCTGCCCACATATTTCTATGGGATTGAGGTCAGGGCTTTGTAATGGCCACTCCAATACCGTGACTTTGTTGTCCTTAAGCCATTTTGCCACAACTTTGGAAGTATGCTTGGGGTTATTGTCCATTTGGAAGACCCATTTGCGACCAAGCTTTAACTTCATGACTGATGTCTGGCGATGTTGCTTCAATATATCCATATTATTTTCCTCCCTCATGATGCCATCTATTTTTTTCTAGTTCTATTTTTGTTTCATCAGACCAGAGGACATTTCTCCAAAAAGTACGATATTTGTCCCCATGTGCAGTTGCAAACCGTAGTCTGGCTTTTTATGGCGGTTTTGGAGCAGTGGCATCTTCCTTGCTGAGCGGCCTTTCAGGATATGTCGATATAGGACTCGTTTTTACTGTGGATATAGATACTTTTGTACCTGTTTCCTCCAGCATCTTCACAAGGTCCTTTGCTGTTGTTCTGGGATTGATTTGCACTTTTCGCACCAAAGTACGTTCATCTCTAGGAGACAGAACGCGTCTTCTTCCTTAGCGGTATGACGGCTGTGTGGTCCCATGGTGTTTATACTTGGAAATTGCTTCCAAAGATTAACCAGACTTGTGGAGGTCTACAATTTCTTTCTGAGGTCTTGGCTGATTTAATTTTATTTTCCCATGATGTCAAGCAAAGAGGCACTGAGTTTGAAGGTAGGCCTTGAAATACATCCACAAGTCATCCACCTCCAGTTGACTCAAATGATGTCAATTGTCCTATCAGAAGCTTCTAAAGCCGTGACATAATTTTCTGGAATTTTCCAAGCTGTTTAAAGGGCACAGTCAACTTAGTGTATGTAAATTTCTGACCCACTGGAATTGTGATACAGTGAATTACAAGTGAAATAATCTGTCTGTAAACAATTGTTCGAAAAATGACTTGTGTCATGCACAAAGTAGATGTCCTAACCGACTTGCCAAAACTATAGTTTGTTAACAAGAAATTTGTGGAGTGGTTGAAAAACGAGTTTTAATGACTCCAACCTAATTGTATGTAAACTTCCGACCTCAACTCTACATAGTGCACTACAGCGGTGTAAAGTACTTAAGTAAAAATACTTTATTAAAATACTACTTAAGTTGTTTTTTAGTTATCTGTACTTTACTATTTAAATTTTTGACAACTTTTAGTTTTAATCCACTACATTTCTAAAGAAAATAATGTACTTTTTACTCCTTACATTTTCCTTGACACCCAAAAGTACTCTTTACATTTTGAATGCTTAGCAGGACAAGAAAATTGTCTAATTCATGCAATTATCAAGAGAACATCCCTGGTCATCCCTACTGCCTCTGATCTGGCAGACTCACTAAACACAAATACCTAATTTGTGTTGAAGTGTGCCACTGGCTATCTGTAATTTTGCTTAATATAAGGAATTTGAAATGATTTATAATTTTACTTGTACTGGTGATACTTAAGTACATTTTAGTGATTAAATTTACTTTTGATACTTTTAGACTTTTACTCAAGTAGTATTTTACTGGGTGACTTTCACTTTTACTTGAGTCATTTTCTTTTAAGGGTTCTTTACTTTTACTCAAGTATGACAATTGGGTACTTTTTCCACCACTGGTGCACTACTTTGACCATAGCTCTATGGGGGAAAATAGTGCACTATAGAAATAGGGTGTCATTTGCAATGCAGTCTGGGTGTTTATATACTGTGTTAATGTAGTCTGGGTGTTTTTATACTGTATTACTGTACTCTGGGTGTTTATATACTGTATTACTGCAGTCTGGGTGTTTTCTATACTGTATTACTGTAGTCTAAGTGTTGATATACAGTATTACTGTAGTCTGGGTGTTTATATACTGTATTACTGTAGTCTGGGTATTTATATACTGTATCACTGTAGTCTGGGTGTTTATATACTGTATTACTGTAGTCTGGGTGTTTATATACTGTATTACTGTAGTCTGGGTGTTTATATACTGTATCACTGTAGTATGGGTGTTTTTATACTGTATTACTGTAGTCTGGGTGTTTATATACTGTATTACTGTAATATGGGTGTTTATATACTGTAGTCTGGGTGTTTATATACTGTAGCTTGGGTGTTTATATACTGTATTATTGTAGTCTGGGTGTTTATATACTGTATTACTGTATTCTGGGTGTTTATATGCTGTATCACTGTGGCATGGGTGTTTATATACTGTAGTCTGGGTATTTATATACTGTATTACTGTATTCTGGGTGTTTATATACTGTATTACTGTAGTATGGGTGTTTATATACTGTAGTCTGGGTGTTTATATACTTTATTATTGTAGTCTGGGTGTTTATATACTGTATTACTGTAGTCTGGGTGTTTATATACTGTATTACTGTAGTCTGGGTGTTTATATACTGTATTACTGTAGTCTGGGTGTTTATATACTGTATTACTGTAGTCTGGGTGTTTATATACTGTATTACTGTAGTCTGGGTGTTTATATACTGTATTACTGCAGTCTGGGTGTTTTGTTATACTGTATTACTGTAGTCTAGGTGTTGATATACTGTATTACTGTAGTCTGGGTGTTTTTATACTGTTACTGTAGTCTGGGTGTTTATATACTGTATTACTGTAGTATGGGTGGTTTTTATACTGTATTACTGTAGTCTGGGTGTTTATATACTGTATTACTGTAGTCTGGGTGTTTATATACTGTATTACTGTAGTCTGGGTGTTTATATACTGTATTACTGTAGTCTGGGTGTTTATATACTGTAGTCTGGGTGTTTATATACTCTATTACTGTAGTCTGGGTGTTTATATACTGTATTACTGTAGTCTGGGTGTTTATATACTGTAGTCTGGGTGTTTATATACTCTATTACTGTAGTCTGGGTGTTTATATACTGTAGTCTGGGTGTTTTTATACTCTATTACTGTAGTCTGGGTGTTTATATACTGTAGTCTGGGTGTTTATATACTGTATTACTGTAGTCTGGGTGTTTATATACTGTAGTCTGGGTGTTTATATACTCTATTACTGTAGTCTGGGTGTTTATATACTGTAGTCTGGGTGTTTTTATACTGTATTACTGCAGTTTGGGTGTTTTTTATACTGTATTACTGTAGTCTGGGTGTTTATATACTGTATTACTGTAGTCTGGGTGTTTATATACTGTATTACTGTAGTCTGGGTGTTTATATACTGTAGTCTGGGTGTTTATATACTCTATTACTGTAGTCTGGGTGTTTATATACTGTATTACTGTAGTCTGGGTGTTTATATACTGTAGTCTGGGTGTTTATATACTCTATTACTGTAGTCTGGGTGTTTATATACTGTAGTCTGGGTGTTTTTATACTCTATTACTGTAGTCTGGGTGTTTATATACTGTAGTCTGGGTGTTTATATACTGTATTACTGTAGTCTGGGTGTTTATATACTGTAGTCTGGGTGTTTATATACTCTATTACTGTAGTCTGGGTGTTTATATACTGTAGTCTGGGTGTTTTTATACTGTATTACTGCAGTTTGGGTGTTTTTTATACCGTATTACTGTAGTCTGGGTGTTTATATACTGTTACTGTAGTCTGGGTGTTTATATACTGTATTACTGTAATCTGGGTATTTTTATACTGTATTACTGTTGTCTGGGTATTTATATACTGTATTACTGTTATTACTCAGTTATTACAGTTATTACAGTTGTTACACAATAGTTTTAGGCTAGCCTCTTATTCATCCATTAGTGTATAATGTGTGTAATGTGCCTATCTAGGTATTTATCTCGGTGAAGGTGACCTCAGCAGACACGTGTGTGTGTGTGTGTGTGAGTGCTGGTGTGTGTGTGTGTGTGTGTGTGTGTGTGTGTGTGTGTGTGTGTGTGTGTGTGTGTGTGTGTGTGTGTGTGTGTGTGTGTGTGTGTGTGTGTGTGTGTGTGTGTGTTTCTGTGTCTGTGTCTGTGTCTGTGTGTGAGTGCTGGTGTTTGTGTGACAATGTGTGCTATATGTATAGCATTATAGCAGGTGCACGTTTGTGGGAGAGGAAGGGAGGGAGAGAGAGACTAGTGATCTCTGAAGCAGTCAGCCAGTGTCTGATAAGAGTCGTGTAACGTTAGACTAGTGGTCTCTGAAGCAGTCAGCCAGTGTCTGATAAGAGTCGTGTAACGTTAGACTAGTGATCTCTGAAGCAGTCAGCCAGTGTCTGCTAAGAGTCGTGTAACGTTAGACTAGTGGTCTCTGAAGCAGTCAGCCAGTGTCTGCTAAGAGTCGTGTAACGTTAGACTAGTGGTCTCTGAAGCAGTCAGCCAGTGTCTGATAAGAGTCGTGTAACGTTAGACTAGTGATCTCTGAAGCAGTCAGCCAGTGTCTGCTAAGAGTCTTGTAACGTTAGACTAGTGGTCTCTGAAGCAGTCAGGCAGTGTCTGCTAATAGTCATGTAACGTTAGACTAGTGATCTCTGAAGCAGTCTGCCAGTGTCTGATAAGAGTCGTGTAACGTTAGACTAGTGACCTCTGAAGCAGTCAGCCAGTGTCTGCTAAGAGTCGTGTAACGTTAGACTAGTGGTCTCTGAAGCAGTCAGCCAGTGTCTGCTAAGAGTCGTGTAACGTTAGACTAGTGGTCTCTGAAGCAGTCAGCCAGTGTCTGATAAGAGTCGTGTAACGTTAGACTAGTGATCTCTGAAGCAGTCAGCCAGTGTCTGCTAAGAGTCTTGTAACGTTAGACTAGTGATCTCTGAAGCAGTCAGCCAGTGTCTGATAAGAGTCGTGTAACGTTAGACTAGTGGTCTCTGAAGCAGTCAGCCAGTGTCTGATAAGAGTCGTGTAACGTTAGACTAGTGGTCTCTGAAGCAGTCAGCCAGTGTCTGCTAAGAGTCGTGTAACGTTAGACTAGTGGTCTCTGAAGCAGTCAGCCAGTGTCTGATAAGAGTCGTGTAACGTTAGACTAGTGATCTCTGAAGCAGTCAGCCAGTGTCTGATAAGAGTCGTGTAACGTTAGACTAGTGGTCTCTGAAGCAGTCAGCCAGTGTCTGATAAGAGTCGTGTAACGTTAGACTAGTGATCTCTGAAGCAGTCAGCCAGGTCTGATAAGAGTCGTGTAACGTTAGACTAGTGATCTCTGAAGGCAGTCGCCAGTGTCTGCTACGAGTCGTGTAACGTTAGACTAGTGTCTCTGAAGCAGTCAGCCAGTGTCTGATAAGAGTCGTGTAACGTTAGACTAGTGGTCTCTGAAGCAGTCAGCCAGTGTCTGATAAGACTCGTGTAACGTTAGACTAGTGATCTCTGAAGCAGTCAGCCAGTGTCTGATAAGAGTCGTGTAACGTTAGACTAGTGGTCTCTGAAGCAGTCAGCCAGTGTCTGCTAAGAGTCGTGTAACGTTAGACTAGTGATCTCTGAAGCAGTCAGCCAGTGTCTGATAAGAGTCGTGTAACGTTAGACTAGTGATCTCTGAAGCAGTCAGCCAGTGTCTGATAAGAGTCGTGTAACGTTAGACTAGTGATCTCTGAAGCAGTCAGCCAGTGTCTGATAAGAGTCGTGTAACGTTAGACTAGTGGATCTCTAGCAGTCAGCCAGTGTTCTGCTAAGGAGTCGTGTAACGTACTAGTGGTCTCTGAAGCAGTCAGCCAGTGTCTGCTAAGAGTCGTGTAACGTTAGACTAGTGGTCTCTGAAGCAGTCAGCCAGTGTCTGCTAAGAGTCGTGTAACGTTAGACTAGTGGTCTCTGAAGCAGTCAGCCAGTGTCTGCTAAGAGTCGTGTAACGTTAGACTAGTGTCTCTGAAGCAGTCAGCCAGTGTCTGCTAAGAGTCGTGTAACGTTAGACTAGTGGTCTCTGAAGCAGTCAGCCATGTCTGATAAGAGTCGTGTAACGTTAGACTAGTGGTCTCTGAGCAGT